>NW_027466186.1:7260000-7393167 GCF_046127955.1 Nelusetta ayraudi | reverse complement strand
GATCCAGTTTCCCCGCATTTAACAAGTGGTAACAAGAAAGAAGTAAATCACTTTCGTTAGATTGAGAAATTAAAGAGAGATTTTCTCATTATGTTCCTCTTAGCATCTCGGAACTGCCTTTTAATGGAGCACAGTATGCACACATAATCTATGGGATCAATTAAAAGAAGAACCCAGCGCTACAACAGGTGGAGGAGCTTAATGCTCCTTGAGGAAAACAGTCTAATAAGAGTATTTTATTTTTCACACATATGAATACATATATATATATATATATATATATATATATATATATATATATATATACATATATATACATATATATACATATATATGTATATATATATACATTTGTGGCGTCTCCTACTAGAACAGTCCACTTTCCCCACTTTCATTACGCCGCTGTCTGTCTCCTCCTCCTCCTCTTCCTCCTCCTCCTCCTCCTCTCCTCTTCAGTCTGCCAGACTGCTGGTCCAGGCTGCAGCCATCTGCAGTGCGTTACAGACCCCCCCCCCCCACCGGGGTATACATCAGGATTGTGCTGATTCGGCGCTCCTGTAACGTCTCTCATCATGGCCGCCGCCGCCGCCGCCGTGCTGTCGGGGAGGAGACGGCAGGAAGGTGTGCGAGGCGAGGACGCTCTCCACCCGCCCGCCCGCGTCCTGGACCGGCTCGGCCGGCTCGGCCCGGCTCGGCCTCCCCCGCCACCACCACCTCCACCACCCCCCTCGTCATCACGGCAGGTGCGGCGAGCACGTGAGTGCGGATTTGATAAACGTGCAGCTGCAAACGTCCCTGCGCCCCATTAAAGTTCAACGTTCAACGAGTTCAAAGAAAGAAAGCCGCAGTCCAGTAATGCATCAATGCTTTTTCCAATCTTCCCTCCGTTTTCAACCTCGGTGGTGGTGTGTGTGCGTGTGTGTGTGTGCGTGTGTGTGTGTGTGTGTGTGTGTGTGTGTGTGTGTGTGTGGGGGGGGGGGGGTCTTTGTCCTCCACCTTTTTTCTTTTTCCGTCCACACTCTCACTTTACCCACAAACCGTCGCCGACGGCAGAGTTGCCTCCGCAATCTGGGGCCGTGATGCTGAAGTGGAGCATCCCACCGCCCCCCCGCCATCCCCTTTACCCCCCCCCCCCCACCCCCACCCACCCACTCGCCCGCCCCCCCCCCCCCCCGATCCGGAGGCAGACGAGGCAGACACCATCCCAGACTGATGATGTCATCCCTGCCAAGCACTTCCCAGCGCTTTGTCTCTCGGTGGCACTGCAGAGTGCAGCCAGAGGCGGGCGGGCGCGCGCACGCACACACACACAAGCACGCACGCACGCACACACACAAGCACACACACCTGTCTGTGACATTCTGCATTTATCACTGGGGCTCAGACGCTGCCACTCGCCAGTATGAGCCGCCGCTTATTTATTTTATATTTTCCTGGTTTGTTTGTGTTTATTTAAGCCGAAGTGAGGAGTGGGAGGCCGGCTCGCCGCCTCGCCTCTGGAATCGCCTGTCGACTACGACGACGACTGGGCGGCGAGACGATGGGGCTCTCTGCACCCGGTCCGTCCTGAGAGGGGAAATTTATCTCGTTTGTGTCCAGATCGCGGTTCACGCGCTGCGCTGAGGCCCCCCTCCGCAGCAGGAACTCGCAAAAAACTCCCCGCACAACACAGCGGCGCTGATAGTGTGAAC
The DNA here is from genome assembly GCF_046127955.1 of Nelusetta ayraudi. Lineage (NCBI taxonomy): Eukaryota > Metazoa > Chordata > Actinopteri > Tetraodontiformes > Monacanthidae > Nelusetta > Nelusetta ayraudi. The sequence goes on along the minus strand of NW_027466186.1, from coordinate 7,391,476 downwards.
GGGTTCGCAGGGGGGGGGTATGGGGGCGAAAAGAAAATGTTGTTTCTATGCAAATGTGGCGGTGCGATTGCGGAACCGGAGGAGGATGCAGGGAGCCAGTATGGTGCGAGTGAACGCTGCGAACGGCCAATAAGACAGTGGTAAAGAATGGGATCAAAGCGGGGGGGGGGGGGGGGGGGGAATTCAGCCGAGCCGCCCGTGTGTCTGGAATACCTGCTGCCGGCGCGACTCGTCTATAGGCAGTGTGGGCTCGGCATGAATATTCATGAGCCGGTGTGAGCGTATAGCGCCGCTCGCTTTGATTTCTAACCCACATTTTCCCTGAAAGGTTCGGAAGCTCATCGCGCATATTTATGAAACGCCAAGACGTTCCCGCGCCAAAGCGGCCTTTCCAGCGAGGTTGCGATGAGAGAGAGAGAGAGAGAGAGACAGAGAGAGAGAGAGAGAGAGAGAGAGAGAGAGAGATTCTCCTTCTGGAAACCACAGCATCGATTTACCTTCCTGCCTCTGATTCTTTTTCTCTGTTTCATTCCTCTGTGTGTGTGTGTGTGTGTGTGTGTGTGTGTGTGTGTCTATATATTTGTTGTCGTTATTGAGTGCGAGATGTTATGAGAGGCCTCCGTCAAGACCGCCACCCCCCAAACCCCCAGGCCAAAAGCCATTTGTCAGTTTACCCTGGTTGGCTCCCAGCGCCTGTGTGACACATTGGTGATATTCTCTGCGTTGTGTAACAAGAGTCCGAAACACTTCAGGGCCCGTTGATGATACTCACACACGTCAAGTACAGTGTTTACGCTCCGTTTGGCTGAGCAGACAGACAATCAGAGGCTCCAAATTAGATTTACTTTCATTTCTGGATTTCCCTCGGGGTGGGGGGTGTGGGGGAGGGTAAGGAGGGGGGGGGGGGGGGGGGTTGGCGTGATTCTGTTATACAACAAACACGGCGGCGAGTCGCTCGTCCTTGCGGAGAGTCGCGCAAATATTGGAGTCAAACTGCCTTCAGACATGGGAGGGCTGCGGCGGCGGAGGGGGAGGGGAGGGGAGGGGCGGTTGGGGGTGGTGAGGGAAAGGGAGGCGGGGCCAGACACAGCAGCAGCCTCGGAACCAGTGAGACAGAACTGTGAAACAAATTAAAAAAAAAGAATACCGCTGGACGGTGAAGACGCAGAATTGCTGCAATGCTTCTTTTTAATTTTGCTTCTCCGTATGTTCACCGCACTTTCTTTCACCCGGTGCGCTTCCTTTGCGGCCATCGTGGCCGACGCGTCGACCGCTGGCCAGGCCCAATTAAAGTCTCGTCTGTTGATTGGCGGACTCCCCCTGCCCCTCCTCCCCGCCCAGGTCCTGTCTGACAAGGTGCGAGCTGCAGTGTCGCCGGGTCGACGGCAGTAAATCAGGCCATCATGGTTCTGATGGGGCGGCTCAGCCGGCGCTGAGACGCTGATGTGACCCTCCCTCGCCTTCATGAGCCTCCCGGGCTTCATATTTTTCTCTATTCTCATCCTATTAGAGATTCTGACCCTCCCCCTCCATCCCCACGTTCTGCTCGCCTCCCTGCCCCCCCCACCCCCTCCCCCCCAGCCCCACTCTCCCCCTCCCTCCCTCACACACTTCCTCTTATTCTGACACACAAACACTCTCTCACACACACACACACACACACCGCCGTGCACCCGCTGCACTCTTACTCCCTCTCTTCTCCCTCCTCTCTCTCCCTCTCACACGTCTACATGCGGGGCTCACAGACTGGGGGTTTGTGCGTGTGTGTTGGCAGGGGTGAGGCGGGGGGGAGGTCTAGCGATTACCGAGCTAGTACGCTGTCCGACTCGCGGGGGGGGCTGAGAGGGAGGAGAGGGAGATGGAGGGATGACGAGTGCAGGGTGTAAAAGAGGAAAAGTGAATGAAGGGGGGACTCGGAGGTACAATGAGAACGAGGAGCGGCGGCGGCGGCGGCAGCCTGTGAACGCAGCGCGGGAGGGTAACCGTGTGTGTGTGTGTGTGTGTGTGTGTGTGTGTGTGTGTGTGTGTGTGTGTGTGTGAGTGAAAATGCGAGACAGCATGTGCGCACACACAACTAAAGCCAGGCTCTTTCCCTCCTTTATTTCTCTCCAGCTCGCAGCAGCAGCGCGACGAGCAGACGCCCCCTCGGAGACGGAGGAGGAGGAGGAGGAGGAGGAGGAGGAGGAGATGTTGCTCAGGTAGGTCGGCTGGAGGTAAAGAGGGAGGAAGGATGGAATCGATACTATTGTCTCGGAGCGGCGCTGGAGCGAGCCGGCAGACAGCTGAGAGGAAGGCAGGAATCTCCAGGCTGCAAGAGGAGGAGAAGAAGAAGGAGGAGGAGGAGGAGGAGGAGGAAGAGGAAGCTGCTGGCCGTGAGACGACTCTCTTCTCTTTGTTCCATGCATTTACGCCTCAAAGTTGAATTTGGCCGAATGATTTCCTTCCATCTCATCTCGATGCATTTCATCAGCAACTTTTCTTTCCCTCCGCTTTGCTTTCACAGCAAAGCGGCGCCGGTGTGTCCTCCCCCCCCCAACCCCCCCACCCCCACCCCCCATGTGCGCATGCATACGTTTTCTGCTTTATTGCCGATTGTCTAATTGTGACATCCAGCCTGCGAACGTGTCCTGTGTTGGCACGTCATTGAACGTTCCGTCAGCAGCCGGGCCACGTCGTCTCCCTGCGCGCAGCGTTTGAGTCGCCGCCGCTCCTATTTCCACTTTCGCATCAGGAAAGATTGATTTTTCCCGGAGGAAAACGTCACCTTTCCTTTCGTCCGTCGTCGTCGTCGTCGTCTTCGCCGGATCGACGCAGCCGGCGGGAAATATTCCCATTGGCTCAGTTGCTTTAAAAGGACAATGCGGCGCAGGAAAAGCATGTTCACCTGACGCATTTATCAGGACGAGGTTTCAACGCGCACGTTTCCGCATTCTGCTCGTCGTGCATGCAGCCCCGCACACCCCCCCCCCCCCCTCCCCCACCCTCCGATCGTGTCCCTCTCATATTGACGTGACGGATTGGATTTTCTAAAACAATCCTGGAAAGCAATTAATGCTGCAGACAAATCCATAATTCATGTCTCGGTGGCCGTCGTCTGCTGGTCCGCCCGGGCCGGGCCGGGCCGCCGCCGCCGCCGCCGCCGCCACGTCAGCCACATCGTGGAATTAACTGCGACGATCGAGAAAATTCCATCCCTCCGTCCTGGACCTTTCCAGCAGGCCTGTTGCTCCAACCTGCAGGCGGTGACGCATGTCATTTGCACCTTGTCTGACACCGTCCCTGACGTGTTGCACCTCAGCGGCACGCTGCTCCGACACACACCAGGCAGACACCCTTCTACCTTAACCACCTTTCCCAGTCAATGTGTCATTTCATCAGCATCGCCTTCACTCCTCCTCCTCCTCCTCCTCCTCCTCCTCATCCTCCTCCACCTCCTCCGCACTGGATTTCGACTCATTCGCCACCTGAACGTGCGAGCTTCGCCCCAGAAGGTCTGGAGCTGCGCCAAGACGTCTGCGGCAACGGTTCGCGTTCCTTATTTCGTTCTAGAATCTTTTTTCCTTTTTTTTCTAAAACGTCTTCTCCGGGCTGCTTGGCGCTCACCTAGAAGTTGTTTCACCAGCAGGTGAAGTTTTTCAAACAGACGGGTCGAAAAACGTGAAGCGTTTCAACTTTATTGGTCCTCGGGTCTGTCGACACTGCAGCTGGTCGCACATCTGAAGCGCCGCCTTAGTTTTGATTTCTATGACGTCAGTCGTGTTGAAACAGTTGCCGAGAGAACGCAGAGTGAATCAGCCTTGTTCTCGGCGCCGCGACGCGACAGATGCTCTGAAACGGACTTCCCGCACGCAGCTCGTCAGGCTCGCTGAGGTCTCGCCGTCGTTAAGAGACTTCGCTTGCAGGCGCTAAGCAGCCCAACTTTACTCGGAATGACCTTGACATTCAAGCGTAGTTTGAAATGAGAACCGTTCCACGCGATGGAAACTGCGTCGACGCCGCTTCGCCCGCCGCCGCCTCCTCTGCGGCGCAACGCTTCAGTGTTGCAACAGCGAGGAGAAGGATGAGTGCGGCGGCTACACGCCACAGTCGGAGGGGTAAATTAACTGATCGGTTCTACTTCTCTCCCCCCCCCCCTCTCTCTTTTTGTTGCAGCGAACCAGCAGACCGGACGGTGCTGCAGAATCCAAATGTCAGATGAGGTCATGTCTTTGTCTCGGCACTGCGGCCCTCGGGACCACCGGGACCACCGGGATCGGCTCCTCCTGATACATTTTATCACTGCCTACTGAAGTTTCAAAGTGATTGAAAAGTCTTTAGTTGGTTTTTTTTGTTGTTTTTTTTGCTTAATGTGTACTCAAAGCTTTTTTTGTTGTTGTTGGTCAATTTCCCAGTATGCCCCTCTGTCCCTGAGACCCTTAACCTGTGAGGTCATATCAGGTCACAGGTGAGGTCCTCGGGAACAGGGCTGCATTCAGTTTCAACGTCCCCAAAAAGATTCACCTAAAACGAGGCTTTTTACTGCAAGCTCCTGAGTCACCTGCTGGCTGCGACCATCTCGAACTGTTTGAAACAGAGCGAGACTCTCAGGTGATGCACCTGCTGCTGCTTTGTTTTTTTTTTTGGCCAAGTACGACGGATCCTGCTGAGACCAGAATGAGGAAACCCCGCCTCCCCTCCAGGAGCGCAGACCATCTCAGGGAGCCGACCCTATTGGCTGGCTTTGTGTTCTAACCCCCAACGGTAGCGGCGGCAGCGGTGGTGGTGGTGGTGGTGGGGGTGTCCGGTAGAAAGACAGCCAAGGGTCGTGACCCCGTCACGTGCGTCATCTCCAGGACGCATCGAAGAAAACGTGCGCGTCTGTTGTGATTTGTCCCAATAAACTCTGAGCACCAAAAAAGAAACGTCCGGGTGTTTCAATTCCTTCGCTTCCACGTTCAAACACACACACTCTACCCCACCGTCTCTTCAGACTCCCGAGCGTGCACGCCGGCGCCACATGGCGGCCCTTGAATATGAAGTGGCGGTAATCAGCGACACGGGCAGCCGATCCGTCTCCCCGGTCGCCGTCAGCAGAGGGCGACGATGCGGCCGCCGAAGCTGTGAATGAGCAGTTTGGATTCACCCCCCCCGCCCTTGCACCTCCCTGTGACAACACGGCACGCCATAAAGAAAAATAAATACGCGTAATTAAAAGCGCACTCGCAGAGTGTGACGCGCACGTGCGTACATGCACGCGCCCGCCAGCCGGCCGGCCAGCCAGCCAGCCAGCCAGCCAGCCAGTGCATGGCTGGGATTTTCCACCCTGGCGCAGCCTCCTGCCTAAACATTGATTGGCTTGTCTGCGCCGAGACAGATGAATGCATTAGTACCCAGCTCACCCTGCCACTGAAAATATATTAAGTTCATGTATTAGGCACCCTGTCTGGTTGCCATGGCGATGCACCGGGAGTGAGGGACGGGGGGGGGACAGGGGGGAGGGAGGATGGGTGGGGGGGATGGGGGGTACAGGATGTGATGAGGCGGTCGTCTTGATTTGTAGTCCTGCTCCCTCTTCCTGCCTCGCCGCTCTCTCTCTCCTCTGTCACTCGTGTGCCGCCTCTTTCATCCGTCACTCCTCTCCCTCCCTCCCCTCCCCTCCCACCCCTTCCTCCCCCCCTTCCACTTTCCAGACCCGTATAAACTGCCCTCCCTCACTAATAAATGTTGATCTCCTTTATTCCTTTGTCTTCTCCGACTCTACACGCAGACGTTCTTCTTCCCCCCCCTCTGCGCGCCTGTGCGTTGTCTCCACTTCCTCTCCTTCCCCATCCCCTCCTCCCCCACAACGCCCTCCGCTTCCTCCCTCTACGTGCATTAATTCCATCCTCCTCTGCTCCCCCTACACCACCCCCAGCAGCCGCCGCCGCTTGGCTCGCGCCGTCTCTGCGCTCTGCAGCAAAACTGCTGCATTGAGGCAGCAGAAGGGGGGAGTTGAGGGGGAGTTAAGGGGTTGTGGGGGGGGTTCAGACAATAGAGGGGAGGAACGTGCATGCGCTGGGAGCAACTCGTGGAAACAACGTGTTTGATTGCAAAACGCTGCCCAGTGATTTTTCACAATCAAAGGCAAAGCTTTGATTTTTGTTGGAACATCGTCGCGCTACGACTCCCAATTCAGGCCACAACTTTGCCGTTGGTCGCAGGGACAAGATAAAAGTGGGAATGTGGCCTTTTATCATGACCACAACAGTCCTTTTAAATGGTTCTCCAGCCATTGAGCCGAAGAAGAGGAAGAGAAAGCCTCAAGTGACACCTGCGTGAATGGGCGGCCTGCAGTTTAAGCGTGCAGAGGGGCGTCGCACAAACGTTTCTGTTGGCGTGATTCCGTTGCGCCTGCTGTGCACCAACTGGCTGCTGGGCGCCTCTCTGGGCTGCTACCAGTGTTTCATCAGCGCCGATGACAGCAGCCGCCTGTGCATTGGCCACATCAAGGCCGGGCATTCGCTGTCGGGTCTCCCGTCGCACGACAACATCGACTCGTGCTTCAAGAAGCTGGACGTCGTCTTCAACAACAACCCCAGGGTCATCTCAGCGGCCAGAGTAGGTGCGACGCAGACTCTCTTCAAACTAGCAAAACAAAAACGCACGCAACATCTGCCCCCAGTGGCCGAGCCACAAACGTTCCCTTGAGGTGGCCACAGGGAGAGATCATGCCTCGCATGAAGGTGGCAATGAGTAGATACTGGAAATGACTGCGTTGCTGTTTTTTTTTTTTTACTTCTCTAACTGTTACTGTAGTTGTTTGTATTTATTAAATATTTTCAGTGTCACCTTATGACAGTCGGCCTGTTGCCACAGGGAAAATCAGGAGTGTGACTTGAGATGTTCTAGTGTAGTAGAGTAATAAGGCCTTTTGTCACTGGCCCCCACGTAGCTGCACCAGGTGCAGGTGTCACCAGTGTGTGTGTGTGTGTGTGTGTTCTCAAGGCAAAGGCTACGATGCCAGGCTGAGGGAGATCATGGAGAAGGAGATCCTTCCCATCGTGGAGGAGTTTGACGGCAAAGTGAACTACGGTAGCGCAGCACACCTGCACGCACACACAAGTTAATGACTCTTTAGTCAGCGCTGAATTCTCTCCAGCGGGGGGGCGCGAAGGGAGGAGTGAGAGTGAGGAATGAGAAAATGTTCAAAATGATGCCCCGCAGCGAACAATTGACTTCTTTTCTTTTTTTTTTGTGGGAGGCAAATATTTCTCTCCGTCTTCTCTCTCTCTCTGTCTCCCTCCTCCCTCCCTCTCTCCGCCTCCATCCATCAGAGTCGGTGTACGACGCGAGGTTGCAGGCGGCGGCAGAGAATTTCATCGCGGCTGCCTCCCAGCTGCCTGGAGGTGAGCCGCGGCCTCTTCCCTCGCTGCTGCCGCCGTCCTTTCATCCGGCGCCGCATTAGGTCATTACGGCTCCCTGTGATCTACGCACTGCCGCCCGCCCCCCTCCCCTGCGCCGCTGCTGCTGCTGCTGCTGCTGCTGCTGCTCTCTTAATTACAGCCTTTCACACTCAGAGTTAAAGAGTCAGTGGGGGGGGGGGGGGGGGGGGAGTCTCTTCATGCATTAAAAGAAAAGAAAAAGTATTCCCGTTAACCTGACGCTGATCATCATTCAAACCTTTTCTCTCTCGCAGCGTCTGGATGCATCCCTCCCTGTGGTTAGTGACCTCCTCCTCCTCCTCCTCCTCCTCCTCCTCCTCTTCCTCCTCCTCTTCTTCCCCTCTCAACCTCGACATTTTTTTGACGCATGCGCTTCCATCAAAGTGGCGTGACGTGGCGCACCTGTGCTGTTGTCTCTGCGCCTCCGCCAGGTTTCCAGAGCGCAGGCGCCATCTACAACTGCATCACCTGCAGGTACGACTCCTGCGAGTTCCCCCTCGACTGTCCAGGTGATCATCCGCCCCGGCGGTGTTGAATTATCCACAGTGTTACGTCACCGTTTTCATTTTCTTTTCTTTTTTTGGGTCGTCGAATAACACAACAGGCTCCCTAATCCAGACGTGACATATCCTTACGTAACTGTGTTTAACCCTCATGAGCGTCCTCCTCATCCCTGATCCTGGAAATACTCCGCGTTTGATCCTTGAAATGCTCTTAGCAGAAAAGTCACGATTTGGATGTGGGGGGGGCAGCGGAGAGAGGGGAGCGAGGCCACGTTTTATTTCCACACATTATATCTTTTTGCACAGAGCCCCCCAGGGTGCTCTTTAAGTCCTTGGCTTCTTTATGCAAGGTGACAGTTGACTCCCACACACGGTGGTGTTCGTATCATCCCCTTGCACAGCACGGCAGCTGTTTAGCATATCATCACTTTTACGCCACTCCTCAGAGACCGGGCTTAAGTATTATCATTAAAGAGGGCTCAGGCTGCAAAGCATGCCCCCCCCGTGAATGTTATCTGTGTGCACATACGGGCGTGCGTGCGTGCGTCTGAGTGTATCTCTGTGTGTCTTGGATTATTCCAGTAAAAGAAATGAACGCCACGGAGGGAGGCGCGAGCCAAATGCAGTGTGAGGTGGCGTTCCAGTTACCGGACGGCATCATGGCGGTCTGGAGGTTCGCAGATGAGGTACAGGGGCGTACGAGTCGGGGGGGTCTGAAGGGCAGCAGAACTACCTGTTTTGCAATGTTGGCAGAGATTAGCCCGCTGGCGCAACACGCAGTTGAATTAGGGACGGGTTCCATTCAGTCAAGAGCAGCAGCAGCAGCATTAGAGCTCCCTATTGGAACGGAACCTTGATTAGCATCACTGGAATCAGCTGCGCTAAGGTGTAAACCTAGCTTGTCGCTAGTGTTGCCAACTTTCCTTTGGAAAAATAAAGGAGGCCTCCTGCAGTGTTCGGCGGCCATGACCGTCACAGGCCAGTGGCTCGCCAGTAGTGGTAAATCATAACTTAAAATAGGGTTTCAAAAAGTATATGGTTCACATAGTTTGAACATGTTTTTTTACACAACAATCAATGAAGTGCAGGATGGATGGCTTTTACAAAGGAATTAAACCAATAATTGATTCACAGCCTTCTCTATGCAAGCTATACAGCCAGTACGCAGCCTGTACGCAGTTGTTGTGAATGGGTTGCGCAATGGCACGGCCTGCAGCTACGTAGATTACGGTTTTGAACGCAAACTCTGTGGAAACGAACGTGAGTTTGCATCGAAAATACATTTCCGTTCAAGACAACTGAGAAAAACGGGACAAAAACCGTCTGGTATCGATTCAAAACGGGACGCACCATGTCATTGTCCAATACGGGACAAGTCTGTTCTTAAAGGGACGGTTGGCAACTCCACTTGCCAAATAAACTCACGTTGCCTGCAACACTGTGCTACAACTCTCTCCTGCAATACTCTCTCTCGGACCGTGCAAAAGTGACACCAAATGCTCACGTGGCACTCCGGGTATCTCATAGGCCATTAAGCAAACAAAAAGGCTCCATCGCTCCTAATAGGAGTTCAGTACAGGTCTTTTCAATGAGCACCGAACTCGACGACAAACCTTGCAGCAAGTCAGCTGAATTGAGAAGCGCGTAAACGGCTCATGCAATCGCGCAAGTTACTGAGGTTCATTTGTACCGATGGATTTGTTCCACAGTCGCAGGACATGACTTCTATATTGCACACAAACATGTATAGGAATTCTAAATGTAAAGGAAAGTTGAAAACAGCGACGCTGGCTGATAGAGAGTCAGAACGTGCACCACCTGCGACTGAAATGGCTTCAGGGTGAAGTGCACCCACAGTGCAGTAAGTGGATGCAGTAGTTGTTACTCAGTTTAAGCGCTCCATGCTAAGCTCGGCTACGCTGATTCCTACTAGTATTAATATGTTGAGTTTCGCCAGAATGCCCTGCTTACATGCAGATTAAACAGTGCCAACATTCTGGTGTTAATAACGTTCTCTTCTTGTGCAGATTAAAACCCTCAACCTGGATCATTTCGAAGAAGTCACCGCTGGGACAGACACGCTCTTTTCAATCACGACAGTCAGCCTGGAGCACCAGGGCACCTACCAGTGTGAGATCTACTCAGACCAGCGCTCCATCGTCCGACTGTACTACTTCCTGTCAGGTACCAGCACTCAACACGCCTCAGGATAAAAGCATCTGTCGCGAGCATTTTGACCGTGTTGTTCTATGCTCGCATGATGTTTGATGACACATGGTTACATGCGTTTGACAGATGGTGGCTTAAATTTTAAATTCAATTTAGAATGGTGGCATGCAGTCATGCAAAGCTGTCTACGAAATGAGCACAGCAACAAACCAGCGACAGCGTGTCCTGTCTGTCATTGCTACACATCACCCAAACCTGCTTGTCTCAAAATAAAGTCATAATGAAAATAACAAAACAGCAAAATATTCCAGAATAATACAAACATAACAAATATTAATTGTGAATTGGAATTAAAAAGAACCTGGCTGTGGCTACTTCTTGAGTTTTCCACTTTGATTAATAGCAAAACCCAACTTCTTAAGACTGGTGCTAAAATAGGAATGTTTCACTATGACAAAGACCCTGCCTCCCATCCATTTACTTCTCTCTCCTGTTCTATAAGTTGTCCCTCGGGTGGTGGTCGGCCACACGGAGCTGCAGGAGATATTTGAGCTGTCTCTCCTCCCAGGAGGACGCCTCTTACCTCCGTCTGTCCCTGAACCCTCCGTCCTGTCCCCGCTGCTCCTTGCAGCCTGCTTAACGTCGGTGTTTCTGCTGCTCTTCCTCGCCCTCGGGTAAAGAAACGCAGAGTATTAAAAGAAAACTAGGGGAAAAACACCCCTAGATTTGACGTATGGTGTAATAATATTTGTTTCCTATTTGTATATTCATATACTTGTTGATGCAGAGCCCTGGTTTTGTTGCTGATGCCAGAAAAGACGAATACAAAAAAGAACTCTGAAGGTGAAGGGTCCACTCAGAATTTGGAAGATCCATCCACCACCTCCGGGGGGAGGAGCCTATCTCAGCTGTTGGGGCTGACGGGGAGCACACCGAGACAAGCTGTCAGTACTTCACAGCGTTGACATACATAGAGAAAGAAGGACGGCCGCTCTTACAGGCCAATGTATCTCAGCTCGGTTACATAAGGCTCGCTTCATGCTAGAACTTCACCATTCTCACCACTGGAGGGCAGCCTGCACATCTCCAGGAAAAGGTCCCCAGACTTAAATGAACTAATCAGCTACTTCTCAGAAGAGTTTCCATAAGAGCAATCTGCACACACCGGCTTGTCATAGGTAATTATATGTACAAATATTAAAGCCTTCACTCTTTTCACACTGAAGATTGACATAATCATTTTTGCCATGCATTGAGGATCACTGTCCAGCTTTTGGTATTGTGTCCCGAATGAAATAAAACGCTTCAATCTTGGGTTCTAATCTTGGACAATATTCAGCAAAAGCAGCCATCAGTAGGACCTACATACCATGTAGCCTCTGCTGGTTGCTGAACTTAGAATCAATTTTAGGCCTTTAGCAAACCACAAGGGGGCAGCGCAGGAGAAGGAAGACGCGTTGAGAAAGGGTTTCCAGTTTGATTTCAGAATGAATGATTTTTTTTTTTTTTTAACTTCATCTCTTTATCTGTACGAAAGAGGATTAGGGCCACAAGTATGGAAAAAAGTATTACAGGAAGGAGATTTTTATTTAGGTTTTCATTTCGAGTTTTAAGTTGAAATTTCGTGAATAAAGTCAAAATTTTGTGAATAAAGTCAAAATTTCGTGAATAAAGTCGATGTTAAAAAGACTACATTTCGTCAATAAAGTCGATATTTCATGGATAAAGTCAACGCAAATATAAAAGTGGACATTTTGTGAATAAAGTGGAAATTTCGAAATTAATGATATGGATGATAGATTAACACAGTGATCCGCACTTAAAAGTACAGAAGAGGATTAGGGCCACAAGAAGAAAAAAAAAAATAGATTTCTTTTTTCAAGTTTCCAATTCAAGAATAAAGTTGAAATTTCAAGATTACGGTCGAAATTTTGAGAATAGAGTTGAAGTTAAAGACAAAATTTCAAAAATAATCTCGAAATTTTGCAATTCATGTCAACGGAAAAGCAACTCAAAATTTCGAGAATAAAGTCAAAAGGCTCTGAGCGCAAGTCTAGTGGAGTACTTCCATTTTCGCCAGTTACCTGATTGCTGTGGGTGAACCTTGTGGAATACACCTGTTTTAACTGGGTAACTGGGTTCACCCACCATCCATATCATTAATCTTGAAATTTCTACTTTATTCACAAAATTTCCATCTTATTTGCGTAGACTTTATTCATGAAATCTCTAATTTATTCAAGAAATTTAGTCTTTTTTAACGTTGACTTTGTTCACTAAATTCCGTCTTTTTTATGTCAACCTTTTTCGCGAAATTTTGACTTTATTCACGAAAACTCTAAATGAAAACATAAAAAAACTCCTTTCTGTAATATTCTTTCTCTTCTTATGGCCCTAATCCTCTTTCGTATAAAAGTAACCTGAGGAAAACAGGTGAATCCCACAAGGTTCACCCACCGTAATCAGGAAACTGCCGATAACGGAAATACTCCACTAGACTTGCAGGCAGAGCCATTCGACTTTATTCTTAAAAATTTAAGTTTTGATTTTCGATTTTCATTCACTAAATTTCGTCTTTTTTACGTTACCTTAGTTTATTCACGAAATTTCAACTTTATTCTCAAATTGGAAACTTGAGGGGGAAAAGAATTCTATCTTAACTTTTTTCTCTTCCGTACGCATTCCTCTGCATTAGGCAGACCTGTAGAATTTTGGTCACTAAGACACTTGATTGCCCTCCAAAGTACCCAGCTGAATCACACACAGCTTTAAGGAAGTATTTTCATTGCAAAATGGATTTCACCAAACCTTGACGTCACAGTCATACTGACATACTGAAAAATTTTGCAACGTATTACTCACTGGTCTGATTAAAACGGTTGCCCTGTCAATGTGATGCTCCAAACCACTTTCATATCCACACCTGTAATTTCAGAGAGACATCAGTTCATCTTTCAAACGACCCGATCATAACCCAAATAGGAGCAAAATCAATAACCTTGACACACACTCACACTTTTAGGTGCCGTACGTGCAATTTATGATGACCGGACCCTTAAACAAGCGTGTACTGGGTCTTCCTCGAGGTCTCCTCCCAGTGGAACATCCCGGAACACCTCCCCAGGGAGGCGTCCAGCAGGAGATCCCCGAGCCACCTCAGCTGGCTCCTCTTGATGCGGAGGAGCAGCGGCTCGACTCCAAGCTCCTCCCTGGTAACTGAGCTCCTCACCCTGTCCCTAAGGGTGCTCTAGCCCAGCCACCCTATGGAGGAAACTCATTCTGGCCGCTTGCATCCGCGATCTTGTTCTTTTGGTCATTACCTAAGGCTCATGACTATAGGTGAGGGTGGGAACCTAGATTGACCGGTCTACGTTTGATTTTCTTTTGTTTAATTTTCCTCACCACGACAGATCGGTGCAGCGACTGCATCACTGCAGATGCTGCGCCAATCCGCCTGTCGACATCACGCTCCATCTTCCCCTCAACTCGTGAACAAGACCCCGAGATACTTGAACTCCTCCACCTGAGGCAGGATCTCTCCACCGACCCGGAGAGGGCGAGCCACCTTTTTCCAGTCAAGAACCACGGCCTTTGGTTTTTTTTTGTCTTTGGACATTTTCATATTAAATGTTTGGTGTTTACTGGCAAAATAATGAACTCCAGTGGAGCAGTCAAGGGTGTAAAGTGTCCTCTCATTGAAAACATATGTCTTGATACTCCATTAACTGGACAAACTGGAAGAAATATTCTCGTTCTCGACTGAAAGTTTTACCTCGTAACAGGTGCATAGTTGTAAAGAACTGCCTGTTTTGTTCCGCCGAGCCCAGGTCAATGGACTGTGAAGCCAATGGGGAGGTTCTGGGTGCAAGACAGCGATATCACACTGCCGAGGCACAGTCAGTCTGCTCTTCTGGGCGCCGCGCCAGCAGGAGCTACTGCACACCACAACAACTGAACAGAAACAACAAAAAAAATGAAAAATTCCAAGTGAAAAACACACAAGATGAAAGACTGTCTCCAGCAGACTGAGACCACCATCGTAAATCTTCTAACCATTAAGTTTTGACCAATGCCAGACCCATGTTTCTGTAGAAAATGGAGCCATGAGTCACTGGACAACTTTTCAAAAGTTTAAATTTAGAAGAGATTTTGTGACTTTGCTGCTTCTTCTGATTGGAGATGTTAATGTTTTTCACGCCCGCTTCTGCCATATTCTGTTTTCAAGAATAAACACAGAAATGAAGGTCATATTTCAGAGATGTCAGTTCTTAGGGACACTTTTGAGCATTTCAGCTTTGCACACAGTCGGGTCTACGTGACCTGCCTCACCCAAAAAACAGTCTTGTCAGCAGCTATTTCCACATCCATCTCCAGTGTGAACCCTCCCAGCCCTCTCAGATCTGCTCAGTCTGACCAAACACCTAATGAATGTGGACCTGTCACTTCCTGATTTCATCTCCTTTGAATCGCCTCTGTCCTAATTTCCATTTACGTGAACTTTACACTAATATGTTGTGAAATGAAGGAGAACTGAGGCTGCACCTGCGCTTTAAGCCAATCAGGAACAAAATCCTCTTTCAGATGAAATGACGACGTGAACTGTGACCCTTTTCTGTTCGCTCACTTATCCGTTCACTTAAAGAGGACTGTGTTTGGTTCATTTGAAGGAGACTAAATGTGAAAACACCCTTTAAATAAATGACATCCTGGTCTTGGTAGTTTGTCAGTGCTGAGTAGTAGGTGACTGAACTGGACCTCTAAATAGGCTTTTACAGTTCTAAAAATGTACAGCGAATGCCGACTGAGTTCTTTTGTTATGGTGATTGGGTCGTTAATGGTCGCCAACATCCTGCTCGACTGTGGTGTGGATTAGGATTCAGTCTTTTGAGGCTTCCCACCTGTATTGTGTATCGCGGCCGCAGGCCACGGAGGGTCGCTCTGGTTGGACCGTTGACTTGTCATATCCCTCTCTCAACCATCTCTCAACCATCTGTCCTCCCTATCAAGGATGTGAACACTGAAGTCTTCAAAGAAACACACTCCCCTGTGAGCGCAATGCTAAGTTTAGTCACTCGTGCTGGAGTTCTGTCCTCGGGATTAACTGCTTTTTGTCCGTGAGTGTTGATGGGTTTGAAATGTGCTGGGCTGTTTTGCGCTTGATTAAAGTCCGGTTTGTCAAACAGTGAGTACCGGTCGGTGTGTGGTTGTCCTGAATACTTGCGCCACAGTGCAGGGATGCTTTGCTGTTTTTCTCCATGCCCTCCATGGTAAACCTGCTGCTCTCCATAAAGGACTCTAAAGGAGTCTACTTCCTGTTTTTTTTTTGTTTTTTTTTAATCCATGTGCTATTTACACACCTTAACCAATTGCAGTGTGTTGACCTGAGTGCTGCCAAAGTTAAATACATGTGGACTCCATATTTTTTTTTAAACCAAATAAGCCTTTTGGATGACATAAGAAAGATGGAATGACAGTTTTTGTAAACACATCCATAAGTCTAGCTTTAAAAAAAAAAAAAAATCTGTGAAAACAACTTTTGACCACCAAATCCAATGCATATGTAACATATTGTACATCTTAAATGAAAGGGCCTATTAGCAAAGAAAGGGGAGTATTTTCTGTTGGCCTGCCTGGAAATGTGATGCTGAAAAAGCTTCAGTGAAACCTGTTGCCTCATAGTTCTGTCATTCTGAATGAAGTTGGGAGTCTCCCTAAACGACTAACTCCGCTCCGAACGCAGCGCAGTCACAGTGTGCGGTCCGACTGGGATCTGCAACTCTTATAAAGCGTCCATGAAACATCTAAATATAGTGAGACATGACTCAACACACACATGACTTAACCAGTAAGAGTGCGTTTCTTTCCAGTGGGCTGCTTGGTTGCCTTGGCAGCCAAAGATGCTTTGTGGAATATGCACTGTACTGTGGGTTTTGTTTTGTTTTTTGTTTTGTTTCATGTGTATTTCCCCTTTAATGAAATACAACTGAGATGTTTCTATGAGCGACAAGCAGCAGCATGGAGAGCCCCTCCAGCCCAGAGTGCTGCTCCTACCCCACTTCTATTTTTACCCCTCCCCATTTTCCACTTTCCCCCTCACTTTTTGACTTTCCCCTCATAACAAAGGGTTGGGATCTCCCCACATTAAAAAGGGGCAGAGTTCAAGAATCTCCGTCATCAGCAACTTCAGGTGTGGACGTAAAGGCAGGCAATTTATTTTCTTGGCAGGTCAGACAGCTACATCTCCACCTTTCCGTATGTCTCCACACAAAAAAGCAAACATATGGAGAAACAATAATATAAATAATAGACGGTCTTTGCTAAGGATGAAACAATATTTAGGGTGGTTCTGCCTGCTTGAGCATCTTTTTGCATCACTTTAACAGTGATTTGCTTGTGTCTTTTTCTGCTTTGATCAAGCAGTCCTACTGACCTCCAGACTTATTCAGGTCCACTTGGAACCTTTTGAAAGGTTTTCCTAATAGCTTCCTGTTGACTTCAATCCCATTATGCAGAATTATATTTCTTGGCGTTGACCTTCAGCGTACACATGTCAGCATAATTGGCCCCATGCTGTGTTATTTGTGGTCTGTGTGTGCCACAGAATTCACATTTGTTCACAAAGAGCTGCTTCATTGTTTGGTGCAGTTAAAACTGCCATGACGATGCGTTTGCGTTTGTTTGTTTGTTTGTTTGTACCATGTATGAAAACCCAGAGTTGAAAAGAACCCACCTAAGACGCCCCCAACGACAGTCACATTTCTCAACTTGTTCCCACATTTGGCTCTAGACCTAAATCACAAACTGACAAACTGTGGAAGCTGATGCTCAACATTGCGAAGCGCCATCATCCGCAATTAAAGTGACGCGGACTGTGACTTCAAAAGCCTTTGGTCACTTTTGCGGGATGAGAATTCGCCGGAATCCCACTAGACGTGATACGTGTCAGCGCAACTTCCAGTAAATGACGACAGCACTGCAGTTATGAGTGTGCACGCTGCAGCTGGCTGTGAGAAACACCCCAAGAAAAACCTTTATAGGCACGGTGTTCCGCAAATTAAGGAATTACTTGATTGTGTTCCCTATTATTTTTCGTGTATTGTTTCATCAGTCACCTTTTTTCACAATTTAGATTTTTTTTTTTTTTTTTTTTGTCAAAAAGGAGCAACAGGAAATCTCAGCGGTCAACCAAGAAAGTGGCCAACAATCCATTTATGATAGTCATTTTCAAAAAACCTCAAGAACAAAGCTGCAATCACACAAATTTTGTTTGAACTTGTTATTACACCGTCATAGTTCTCAAGCTTTTCTCAGCCTGAGCGAAGTTAGATGGTTACGGCTTTCTTTCCATCGCCGCTAAACATGCACTCCAACACGTTGCCAGCTGAATGCTCCCCTCCTTGATGTCAGAGAGGGAGGCCCAGACAGGGTGGGGGACCAGCGGCTAATTGAAAACAGGCGCGGGGGAAGTGATGTATGGCTGCGTCAGACTGTTCATTTAAAAACAAAAAAATAGAAACCCTCCACCAAACTTTCTCTGACGCCCTCACCTGATAAGGCTCCCTGAAGCAGACGGTGACGTGTTTTTCTTTTCTTTCTTTTATTTTGAAAGTCCTCTGAACTTTAAGTTCATTTATTACATTCCCTTTAAATAGAAGGCCAGCAAGAGTGTTGGGTGCGAGAGAGCACTTTTACTTTATCAACTTGAAAAAAATAAATCTGGATAAATTTGTCTTTTCTCAAAGACCAATGTGAAAAAGCAGAAACATAAATAGTCAAATAATCTAGAAAACTATGTTTGGAATGTTTCTTTTAAAAAAACTAACCACCACTTCACTCTGGACGCGCTTAAATATTTTACATGGAAGTTTCACACAAAATTACTTTTCAAATGTTTTCAGTAGATATACATCTCATTCAATGAGATCTCTGCCTTCATAATCCAGACTGTTCATTTAAAAACAAAAAAAAAGAAACCCTCCACCAAACTTTCTCTGACGTCCTCACCTGATAAGGCTCCCTGAACCAGACGGTGACGAGTTTTTCGCAACAAGTCATCACAGAGCTCGAAGATTAATACGTTTTACCGTTGAAATGTTGCCATTGGAGACCAAATATAGGCGGCCACAGTGAAAATGTGATGAGTAACAAGGTCTTGCTGCTTAAGATGAAGTCCAGAATTTTTTACTAACGTGAATGGTACTCAGTGCTGCGAGATTACGGTTTTTTGAAGCCCCTTTAGAGACCTTGACTCATTGACTATCTGAGGACTGACGGCAGTCGTAGGATTGTAGAGTAGTTGTTTCCTGATGACCACTGGTCAACGTCTGCTGTTGCATGTGCCTTTCCGTCCTGCAGTAGCAGCTCAAGCACCCAGAGATTTTTTTTATTTTTTATAAAACATTGTCAGAAAGTTTGCACAGGAGTTCTAACCCAAAAACACATGTGAGGGATAAGATAGGTACTAAGTATTTTCTTACTAAACAAAGCTTTGTTTTATATATGGCCACATGAATTAGTCATTCTTTTTAAAAATTTGTTTAAGTTTCTTTGCACATGCTCACTACGCCTAGCAAGTAGGTTAATGTTATTGCTACTTTTGTTTTTATGTTTGTACAGTAGTCTTTCTCCACAATCACTGAAAAGACATCACTCACTACCAATTCAGCCCTATGCACCAAAAAAGTATTTTTCAAACAGAATTTTGTTGTAACCAAGAAGCAATCATAGTTCTGTACACAGGTTTTTAATTGGTTATATGTGCTTTTTCACTGATACACATGGAATTATTCATTTTCCATTTTCATTCTTAAAAATGGATTCTCGTCCAACCATACACTTTTTATTCCAACTATAAGTGCTAGCTGCCTCCCATCACGGACTCACTGATCCATTACATACGAGGACAAAATCCATCTTGTAGTTTTTGTTTGTTTGTTCACAAAAATTACAAATTTTATTTTGAAAGTCTTTTATTTTGAAAGTCCTCTGAACTTTAAGTGATCATTTATTACATTCCCTTCAAATAGAAGGCCAGCAAGATTGTTGGGTGCGAGAGAGCACTTTTACTTTATCAACTTAAAAAAAAAATTTTAAAATTAAAAATTAAAAAAATCTGGGTAAAAAAGCAGAAACATAAATAATCTAGAAAACTATGTTTGGAATGTTTCTTTTAAAAAACTAACCACCACTTCACATTTTCGGACAACTGTTTTTTAAAAAATTCCTTGTTTAAACAACAGATATAAATAATGTGTTTGTGCTGATTTTCCATCGGCAAACTCCGAAAAGTTCACAGTACAATATGTAACAACTGACTGAGTTTACAGCGATTTGTCTTATTTACACATCATTTCAACAGTTTCTTATTTCTAAATCTAGGTTTCAGTTCTCAGCATCTATCTCATGTACTGCTCTCATTGTTCTGCTTGGTTGTGCTGTTCAGTATACACTGCAAAATGAAATTGTCATTTTATGTACATTCAAACAGAGTAAGTAACTAAGTCCTAGATCCAGTGCAGATACAACAACACTGAGGTAAATCAACCAAGTTAATAATTGACCCACTCTGGTCGCGCTTAAATATTTTACATGAAAGTTTCACACAAAATTACTTTTCAAATGTTTTCAGTAGCAAAAATACATCTCATTCAATGAGATCTCTGCCTTCATAACAGAATCCTAAAGCCATTTAAACAGTCAGCGTCTGCAGATGAAACTGTCATCAAAACTGTTGTTTTAGTGCTTAATTGTTCTTTATCTTTGTTCCTTTTCAGCAAGTAAAAATATCTATATGCAAATAAATAAAACAACACAGGTTTTCCAAATAAGACAACATGTGATTAATATTTTCAGCAAGTAGAAATATCAATATGCAAATAAATAAAACAACACAGGTTTCCAAATAAGACAACATGGAATTAATATTCTGTCAATGTCATATTTTCAAATAAGTTATTACTTGCAGAATTTATTGCGACGTTTCTGTACAAGACCTTTTTCAAGCAAAAACGTTTTTTTTGCTCTAGTACTGAAACATCGCAATACATTCTGCAAGTTGGCCATGTGTGCGGGATCTCTTTTCTGTTTCATTTGAACTTCATCGTCACCCTCGGAAGCCCCTAGGTCTGATTTCTGACTTTTCTAAATTTCTATCTAAAAAATTTCTATAACCTAAACATTTACTTCCCATTTCTTGTCGCATTTCCGACATAACCTGCGGAACCAAACCCAGTAAAGGGTAATCATGATCAGCCAGTAACACACATAGACCATGCAGCCAAATATCAGGAACTCGGTCTCCATCACTTTCTCTGGTCTCAGCCAGTCCTTGTGACTCTCTCTGTAGACGGTGTAACAGAGTCCGCTCATCAGGAGGGCCGCCCACACTGACAGAGGGAGCAGGGGGATGTAGTTCCCCACGATCTTGCGCCTGCCCGACGTCCCCCAGCTGCTTTTGTTCATGGTGAGGATGGCAAAGTATTTGGCTGGCAGCAGGCTGGTCATGTACAGGGCGGAGTACAGCGACATGAATATCATCATCATGTCCTTGCGCAGGACGCAGGCGTAGAACGCCTTCACCAGCCCAATCAGCTGGATGCAGCACAGGACCCACAGGATGTCCCAGAGGGTGCCGGTCCAAAACAGCTGGATGATGGTGCCGGTGACAAAGAAGGGGAAGACGCCCGAGACGATGGACTCGTAGGTCATCCACAAGTGGTGCTTGTGCCACCACATGGCGTTGTAGAGCCACTCGCGGAAGTAGGACTTTGTCCAGCGCGTCTGCTGGCTGAGCCAACGCAGGAACTGTGCGGGCGTCTCTGTGTAGCACTTGGACAGGGACGTGTATCTGGAGAGAAAACGGCACGAGAATGGCTCGGTATGGCAAACGCACTTGGGTCAGTCGTCTGTGTGAATGTGTGTGCGGCCGGCACGGAGACCCTTCTTACTTTGTGCTGTAGCCCATGCTCAACATACGGTTGGTGAGGTGTCTGTCATCGCCAAACGTGCAGTGAGTTCCCAAAAACGTCTGATTGTACCAGGACTCCAGGAACTGCTGCAGTAGATCGTTCCTGTACAGACCTTCGCGGAAGGAAGGAGCCAGAAATATATATTGGTTAAAAATGGGTGAGAGTTTGGCATTCTGGAGCGAGACCAGACAAAGAACGCTCCTCCTCACCCAAAGGACCACTGATGCAGGACACGCAGTTGAAGAATGACTGGCAGGACCGCTCGACATTGAAGGCCATCCAGTACCTCAGACTGCTCATGAAGCTGACGTACGAGTCCTTCAGGTTGAGGATCATCACGTCTCCTCCCACTGCACCATACTTGGGGTTGCTCTCCAACACTTTGCACAGTTCCACGGTGGCCAGAGGGTCCAGCTTGGTGTCTGAATCGCACACCTGAGGACGGTGGACAGAAGCAACGATCTTTAGAGAACAAAAGGAAACGGTGCATGACCATTACAAATACAAAGTGAAAAGGAAATAACTCAAACCTCAATATAGTCCACCGATGGCCCAAGTGCTTTGAAGGCGGTGTACATCACCTCCCGCTTGCCGCCCCACTTCTGCATGATGCACACGCACTTCTTGGTCTGAATCAAGTGCTCCACCTCTCTCCTCTGTGGATCCTCTCCTGGTATGTAAACAGCACCCCCGTACGGGCCTGTACCAGCAGCCATCTCCACGTCCAGCTGAGCCTGAGCAGGATCCCAACTGTGGTAGTTATTCTTCCACACGTAGCAGCCAGGGTCTTGGTCGGCAAACACCTCCTTGAACATGTCCATCATGTAGCGGTCGTCGTCTTTGTTCCCGTCGATCACCATGATGACGTTCAGCAGCTCGGGCGGATACTGCAGGGCCCTGATGGAGTTGAGGCACTCTCTGAGGTACTCCGGGTCCTCCTGGTAAGCCGATATGGTGAAGCCGATAGTTTTGGTGAAGGTGCAGCAGTCCGTGCGAGCTCTCATCCTGCGCTGCTCAATAAAGGCGAAAAAGCTCTGGACCAGCACGTGCACCGACAGGAGCAGACCATAAAAGCCAAAGGAGACGATTCCATACACAGAGGTCGCCAGCTGGTAACCCGCCACGTAGGCCCACACCATCACGCCCAGGACCACCAGGGCAAAGACAAAAGTACCGATGGCACGGAGCGTTGAGCTCAGCTTCTTTAACACGGGTTTCAGCTCCATCGTTCACCTGCTTAGGAGTGAGCAACGACGATTGTGCGACTTGCGGAGGGATGCACGCCTGCTGGTCCTAAAAATGTGAGCCGGCACTCTGTGGTTGGGAAGAGAAAAGATGTTTTAAATGGAAGTTGCTTTTTATGTTAATTGCTGCTCGGCACGCAGACACGATCTTTTGAGTTGGGAAGTCATACTGCAACATTAGGTGAGCTGGGGAAAAGTTTATAACAAGCAAAAGTAGAAGTGCACGAAGGTAGGTGATGGGTGACTGTGATACAGACTCAAAGTTTTTACTTTAAAATGCTTAAATGTATGTAAAATGATTTTGTTTGTTTGTTCTAATGATTTCACACGGACAAACAGTGTCGTGGAGTGTTTTGCTTCTCTGCTTGTGTGAGTGAAAGGGTGGCTCAGAACTCTGGATGATGAAAAGCAAATGTTTAATCTCGCGAGAGGAACAAGGGTGTCCGAGGCGAGCGTGTGTCCGACACAGTTGTTAACCGGACATCATGAGTACAAGTCTTTTATACCACGGAATAAACATGAGCATGAGATGAATAAACGTGAGCATACAGTGAGCAGATACATATGTAATTTGCTGAACACTTCCCCAACCATATCTGGATTCGCTCCAGACTCAATGTTGCTGGACAAAGATACAAACCCCTATCTGAGCTACTTCACGCCTTTGCCAATCTGTTTTCGATCGACCTGACCTAACATTGGTTTTAGAGGCTGGATATACTAAAGGCCTGCTGAAATGTCTCTAAAAGTCCAGTTTTCACAAACCACATGATTCAAAAATAATTTTTCCACCACAACAGGCACAATAAGTTAGATGTTTTGTTTTTTTTTTGGTTTTTTTGCCATAACTATTTTTTTCAGAGTGAAGATTGTCCTAAAATATTATGTAATTATAAGTGAGAGTGATTTTTCTTTGAAAACTGTCAATGTGATGTCAACTTACTGTCATAATGGCCATTCATCAATAATGTACCGTTTTTTCATTAAAAAAAAAAAAAAACACAAAACACAAAACACAAAACACAAAACCTAAACTGTTCTGTATACTATAGTATATGTACCTGTTATATGTATTATGTCCTGTTAAAATGTTGAATCCTACCTGATGCAACCTCCTTTGGCTTCCAATGTGCTGTACATCCAGCTTCCGTTCCTCGTTCCTGTCCGGTGCGAACCTGCTGTGGAAGTGTGAGAGGGTTGCCAGGTCTCGGGCGTGACGCCGCCATGTGCGTGGTGTTTTATACGGGCCGGTCTGAGGCAGACTGTCAGTTACGCGCGGTACTTGTGACTCAGCCGTGCGTACGTAGGAAGGGTGGTCCTCGTGCTCGTGTTGATGAGTGCCTGCGTTTTCATTTTGCAATAGAGATGCGGGTTTTTTTATGCAGTTATTAAACTACAGTGGTTACAAACAGACTGACTCGGAAAAAGATAGCTGTTAAACTTATCGGTCTTTCAAACCTGTGGACTCAGAGACGTGCACAGATAGACGCTAGGTGGTGCTAGAGCACCTTGCCCTCTTTCCCTCTGGAGCAACGTGCCCCTTTCCCCTGTTCTTTGCACAATGTTTGTTTTGTTGTTGTTTCTTACAGTATGTGACCTTTGGTGTCATCCCTCAATTCTGGATTAATACACTTTTATGACCAAACGTGTGTGTGTGTGTGTGTCCTCCTTTCTAGTCGCGCGGTAACTCTCCCCCATAAGACTATCATCTTATGTTGTGATGTTTTGAAGAATTTAAGAAAGTTAGCACAGCTGTGGTGAATTAAAAAAAAAAAAAAAAATCCTTTGTCATGTTTTTGGTAGTTGGGGGTCGGGGGGGGGGTTGCTTCGTGTCTATTTGCTTCACTTTAAATAATCGCGGGCGGTACATTTATGTTTGTTTGTTCCTCAGATTGTGTTTGTGTGGATCAGTTCCAATCAAGCTACAATGGGATGTCCAATGGGCATTGCCTGCACTCAAAATCATTTTGAAGAGTGACTCACTGAGTTACTGAGTTCCTCAGTCACTTGCAACCAACTTGTACAATTGTCGAACAGGGCCCTCTGCTGGCCAATCAGTGGTATAACACAAGAGTCCTTTTCAGCCCCCTCCTGTAGAAACCATAGGAAGTTCCAATCATGTGAAACTAATCTCTCGCTTGGAAGATAAAATCCACCTTTCTGGTTCACCGAGTCGCTGCCACCGTCCTGAACTTCAACCATGATTACATCCCTGGAGAGTTGCTTGCTTTTTCTTTTTCTTTTTTCTTTCGGGGGAATCTGTTGACCGCCCTTGAGGGTCCCCACCCTTCACCACCACAGGAACTGGTCTGAGCCATGGACTTGCTTCACGTCAGATCCAAATAGAGGGCCACCGCAGCTGATGTCACGAGCGGAGGCCGTGCCAGTCACTGTGTGTAGTGGCGACGGCTGGTTTGAATTACTGGATGTGTTGTGTTGTATGCGGGAATCCGCCATGAGAGGCATGTTTTCATGTCCTGTGTGCCACTGCGCCATGGAGTAGTCTTGTTTTTCGGGGCTGCATTCCCACATTTCACAGCTGGTTCATGTAAATCAGGGCCTGCACATGTGTGTGTCTGTGTGTGTGTGTGTGTGTGTGTGTGTAGGTTTGTCATGCCGATTAAATTAAGCAGATATAAATCAAGCTTTTTTATGTTTTTTAATTCCATCAAATTAATTTTTCCCCTTGAAAGATACTCTTGATTTGTTAATGTAAGGTGTCAGTACTTTGTAAGGACTTTTTAAGTACAAATGTGATAAAGTAGAATATATAATGAAATCAGGTCAGTGTCTGAAGATTTTTTTTTAGTCGTTCAGTTGCGTAAAATATTTGCTTTTTTTTTTTTAATCAAAACAAATATTTTTAAGTCGAAACCAAAAACGTGTCATGTTTCCTGTAAACTGGTGCTAATTGATGTACTAATCCACATGAGTCCTCGAGAAGCTGAGGCTTTATTTGATGGTGCCTCGCCCCTCCACTCTGAGTCACTCCCAAGTAACCGCACTTCGCTCAAATCATGCGGCAGATGTTGAGCGGCCGTCCCAACACGTGATCTCCATCTGTGCACCTGTTAGCTGCCTGATGTTTCTCCCGCTCGTGTCCCGACAAAGAGGTGAGAGAGTGATTTCACTGGCCGCCTGTCAGCTTTGGCAACTCTTGCCTGATAAGCCGCAGTGGCATTTCTCACTCAGACAGCGGAACTGCACTTGCGTGAGCCATCAGGCGGAGGCATTATGGAATACCGTCGTTGTGAGACACTTCCTGTCACTAAAGATTTCTAAATCGTCTGTTGTCAAATGATCAAAACAAACCCAAAACAGTGGCGCATGGCCAGAAGAGTGCACAATACAATTTATAACTGGAGCCCATAGAGTGTAGCAACAGTTTTGGGTTTTTTTTCAATCATAACTGTTATGTGCTCACAAAACATGTTGACTCATTTTCCGAAAAAGTCACTCTAGGTCACAGCTTACATACAGGCCCGTACAGACACGACACGGCACATATAATTCACTCTTTGATGACGTCTTTATTTAGCCTGACGCTCACCAGAACTATAACTCACATCACCGTCTAATGACAGCCTTTTATTCATTTTCTTTTTTTGTTGTTGGGCCTTTGTGAGAAACCACATGTCCTTAACAGACCCGCATGAGCTGCACGCCCCACGCGGCACAGCATATGGTCACTCTAATGCATTTTCCCCGCCGTCAGCCAGACGCCATGGTGTTTCTGATCCAGGCCAGGTAATTGCACACCTTTGTGTAGACGCCAGGCTTCTTTCTCAGAGCGCATCCGTGTCCCCAAGACACGACTCCCTGCAGCTCCCCCTGGCACATCAGCGGACCCCCAGAGTCGCCCTATTGGAACACAGAGCAGAGGGTGAATCTGAGCCGAGCTGGATCTGTTGGATTTCTATTAATGCTCACGTGAGCGTGCTTGTCACCTGGCAGGAGTCCTTTCCTCCCTCCAGATAGCCGGCGCACAACATGTTCTCGGTGATTTGGAAGGGGTAAGAATTAAAGCATGTGTCGTCGCTCAGCAGTGGGACCTCCAGGCACTGCAGCTTGGCAGGGAACCTTGCTGGGAAAATGACAATGGCACTGTTTGAAGACACTTAAAGGTCCTGTGTGTAATATTTGGCCTGATTTACATTTTTTATACTACTTAACTACTACTTCAAATTTTTACACTACTTAACATTTAAGACTATTTAAATTGTATCGTAATTTGATGTATACGACACAACAACATTTATTGGTATACATCAACATGTTTATATTGATATACCTCACATACTTTACTTATAGGTGTCTTTGTGTTTTTCTATATTTGAATTAATTATTTATATATATCGACATCTATAT
Organism: Nelusetta ayraudi; assembly: GCF_046127955.1. Taxonomy (NCBI): domain Eukaryota; kingdom Metazoa; phylum Chordata; class Actinopteri; order Tetraodontiformes; family Monacanthidae; genus Nelusetta; species Nelusetta ayraudi. Next base: position 7,364,825 of record NW_027466186.1, on the reverse strand, counting down.
TGTGAGATCTTTTATTGTTCACCCTGGAACTCACTCTGGTCTGTCTGCCACTCTGGCTCTCTCTCTCTCTCTCTCTCTCTCTCTCTCTCTCTCCCTCTCTCACTCTCTCTCTCTCTCTCTCTGGATCTGCTCCAGATTTCTGCCCACAGGGTAGTTTTTCCTGGCCACTGTTGCACCTTGCTGGGGACCCAGTTGGTTTTTCCTCTGATTCTACAAAGCGCTTTGGTTGTGAATTAGTGCTGGTTGTGATTTAGTGCTGTACAAATAAAACTTGATTGATTGATTAATCAAAGGGGCGACACGGTGGTGCAGTGGTTAGCGCTGCCGCCTCACAGCAAGAAGGTTGTGGGTTCGATTCTGGGCCTGGGACCTTTCTGTGTGGAGTTTGCATGTTCTCCCTGTGTCTGCGTGGGTTCTCTCCGGGTTCTCCGGCTTCCTCCCACACTCCAAAAACATGCATGTGAGGTCAATTGAACACTCTAAATTGTCCGTAGGTGTGCATGTGAGTGTGAATGGTTGTCTGTGTCTATGTGGCCCTGCGATGAACTGGCGACTTGTCCAGGGTGTCTTCAGCCCTATGACAGCTGTGATAGGCTCCAGCAAACCCCCGTGACCCTGAGCTCGGGACTAAGCGGGTATGGAAAATGAATGAATGAATGATTAATAAGAGTGTATACTCGCACTATAATAAAAGTAATTTGGTTTTCCTACAAATAGAACAGACCTTTTTTATGTCTAATAAACATAGAGAAATAAGGGTCTTGCTCCCCGTTAGCTGCCCATCTTGCACGGCCATATTTCTAGAGTAGCCAATGTGGACAAGGTGATTGCTCAAAATCTCCAAATATTACACCTTTAACTGGTCTTTAAAGGAGCAATGTCATGCGTCCAGTGTGTGACTCACAGCCTTCATCGCTGGAGCGGAGACTCCCCCACCCGGACACCTGGCACTTCGTCCCATCGCTGGCACACTTAGTGGGAAGCAGCGCAGGTCGCACGTAAGCGTTGAGGGTGGCAGGCCGGCTCAGTTTGATCAGCATGATGTCGGAGTCCTGCGTGCGCGAGTCATAGTCTGGGTGGCGGATGAACTCGGCTGACATGATGTGCTGCTCCGTCCCGTCCACCTCCCAGATGTCATGCTCTCCGAGTCGAACCTCTACATCAGACCTAGGAGAAATAAAACCCATCTGTAAAAGTTGCTTTGTGCCTCAGCAGCTGCAGCTTCCAAAGGGGGGGAAATCAGCAAACAGACAGATTTGCAGTTTCCAAACATAACTTTGAACATTTGAGATCCTCTTCCCTCCTGTTGAGTTATTATTATGCGGATGTTCACTTTGACAGAAATGGGTTACAAGGGGTTCCACGGACGCTGGCAAGTTTCTTTTTAAGAAAAGCATTTCCAGGGACATGAGCACTTACTTTGTTTTGCAGTGCGCAGCAGAGAGCACCCACTCATCAGACAGAAGAGTGCCGCCACAGAAGTTGTACCCAGTGAAGAGAGACACTTGGTAGGGCACTGAATTTTTTGGACACTCAAACCCTCCAACTATCTTGTCATCGTTCTTCAGGGCAACTGTGGGAAAAGACAGAGCAGTTGAGGAGGCAGCAAACGACAGGCTGATCTGTGTCCGATTGCGTCTTGTCGCCGCCAAATGCACAACTCCGCGCTCTGAATACCTGCCCCCCCGAAAACAACCAGAAGAAGTACGAGCTTCATCACTCCCGGCTTCCAGGCCACCACTGAGTCTTCACCAACCTCGTTTCAGGTGTTTGTTTCCTTCTTATCGTCTTTTTTTCCCCAAGGTCATAGTAACAGGTGTTACATTTCCCCAGAACAGTTTAATGTACAGTGAACAGCAGGAGGGAGGAGAGCGTTTTCGCTTGTTTTGCCGAATAAAACTTCCCCTGCACCTTGGCCAAAAAAGTGTGTGTTATAAAAGCGACCATGTTGGAATTCCCCTCTTTGTCAGTTTGAGTCCATCAGCACAAACACAAAATGCTTATTTATTTATGATGTCATTAACAGTTGGGGGGTTTTTATGTTTGTGTGTGCTGCTCATAATGAATCCAAGTTGTTTTGGACCACAGCTCCTGCCTGCAAACGTCTCATTTGTTTGGAATCCATTCATTTCTGTTCATCCTTGCTGCAGCTACAGTATGTTACATAGGACCTGGAATACACCTACAAATAGTTGAGCAGTCTGTACTCACTCATATTTGTGATCAGGTTGTCTGCTTATCAGTGAGGTGTTATGTGGGGGGGGAAAGGTGCTGTGTTGCAACAGTACTTAATGTAAAGGGTGTTAATATTTCCATTTCAGACTGATGTCAAAGGCTTAGAGTAATTTAGAGTTAACTCTCTTTGTGTTTGTGATAGATTGATAGATTTACACGGATTTTCCCTCTGTTTTTGATCTCGGCTTGACAGCAACGTAAAACGTAAATAAACGCAGAACTTTGATGCTTCCATCCCTTTGAAATCTCCTCCAGTCAACTTGAGAAACACTGCCTGCCTTTCCTGTGTGACACTGCCTTGGGTTTGACGTAAAGGAACTCTTGCAGTCTTGCTGTATAAACATTGCAGAGGTCGACGCTGAGTCAGTGCACAGGGAGGATCGGCATGCAGCTCCCTTACTCACATATGAGTACGAGGTGTTTATCAGCAGCAGACAGTGAAACATTTTAATTCAAGGGTGCATTTAACTCAACCCGCAATTATACACTTACGGTTAAAGTATAACGCATTCCCATCCAGCGCAGGCAGGTTCAATCTTACTGCGCCCCCGTAACAGTCTGGAACGCACACCATCTGATTACGTTTGCTCGTATTCTTAATTGTAAAAAAACAAAAACTTGGCAGGCTGGAGAGAAAAACATTTTTAGGTCCTTTTTCCCTCGCACAAAGAACAGGTTGTGAATTTGTCTGTGCATTTGAGTCATCAACTATTGAAGAGAAGTGGGCAGCATTTCCAGGCCTTTTTGTCAGTGGCCTGGTCCAAGACATTGGCTGAAAAGCTTCAAATCTAACTGGTGGTGTGGTGCAGCCACAGCAGGAAGCTTGCACACTTAGAACATGAAAACTCAACAAGAGCAACAAGTGCAAACTACGCTGCCACTGCTCTATCACAATAATGGTGCAAGGCATGAGAAGCTGGAGGTCAAACTTATTTCCAGTGAGCTTTGTTGTGATAAACTTCAGAACTTCAGTGGCCTTGAGGAAAAATCTGCCCTTTATACACTTTTAATTATCTGCTATACTTGTTGTAGCGCCATTAAATCACTCAGAAATCTGCATATTCTTCAGCTACTGCTTTCTAGACATGTTGGGTTGTTGCTTCATTGCTGCCATCACGCAGTGGTGCTTTTACCGGCTGCTTCCGGCGACTGCGACGTCCATCTTGCTTTTCCTCCTGCTTTCCCTCGGCTCCTATGTGACGCCATTACTAGCGAGGCAAAGGGGATGAAAACTGTTAAGGCACAAACGTTTACGAGGAACCAGGAACCTCTTTGGGTTTTGCTCTGGGCCAACAAATTGCCTTCGGCCACGCCCCTCCGCTCTGCACCACACCCAGCGACCAGACTCTGCAGAAATCATGCGGGCGGGGTTTTGAACGCCGTCCCAACATGTGAGTTTCATTTTGTGCACCTGACGCCGCCTGATGTTTTCCACGTCGTGTCCCTCCACAAAGAGGTTACGCCGAGGTTCCACTGGCAAGCCATCGTCTTTAGTGGTTTACGAAACCCAGTTTAATGAGCGCAACCTGCATTTATGTTTTCAACGACTCGGCGCATGCTGCTTTGGACGACATCCTGTTTGCAGAATTTTTTCAAACATTTTGTGCATATGCTTTTGTTTATCTGCGGTGCCTCAATTTCACAAGATCGATACCGCAGCCGTACAGTTTAATCATGGCTCAGACGTTAAACGGGCAAAGAGAACATTTTCGTTGCATTTACTAGAGAAAACAAAAAGGCCGCAACTGTTAAAATGTGCAGCAAATACAAACAGTCTGAGATCTAATTGCTCAGAAATGTCTTTGGTTGTCTCACATGTGACGTCCAGATGCACGTTTGGTTGCTCTTCTGCACAGTAGAATTGAATACATGATCAGCTGGGTGTATCGACAGGAAACGCGATCAGCGTGCCGCTGTCTTGGCTGCAGCCTGAACCCGACCATGGACACCAAAAAAGACCTGCATTCTTTTGTTTGTTTTGATTTCAACCTGAGTCATGTTCGATGTTTACAATGCAGCTTGAGGAATGGATCAACACTTGGTGTTGACTGCTTTCTCCATCGGTTCCGCTCTTGTTCTTGTTGCCCCAACCCCATTTCACTTTGCTCCAAAATAACCTCGGTCAGACAGAGAAAGCACTGTATACCTTTGGCATGGCGGGGCAGGCCTGCCTGTTTGAGCCAGTCCTTTCTGATTATTCATATCCTTGGTCTGCTGAGAGAGACCAGGCTTTGTGGTTGAAAGCAGGGACAAATGTAAGGAAGTGGTTTAGGTTATTGAGGTTCAGCCGTTTTTTCCCCCTGTGTGGTGTAACTCATGGAAAAAAAAACAAAAAAACGTTGCAGGCAATCGGGCGAGAGACGCTGGCATCAGTTTCAACCTGAAACAAGATGGGGGTTTGATTTCCAGTCAGCACTGAAACAAGATCAAAACTAGATAAACCTTTGAGGTTTGAGAGACTATTTATGCTTGTGTTTCTGGAGCCTGGAAGTTTCAACACTCTGGTAACGGCACCAGGGTTTCACAAAGGGTTTAGACACACTGTGAGCTCACAGTGTTTTTCACTCGTCAGCCTCAAAAGTGCTGGGTGTGTGACGGTGACGAGCATGTGATTAGTGCCTCTGCGTCTCGCACTCAGCCCGACACACACCGACATACTTTTTAATCTTTGCCTTTCAGGATGCCTTTCTCCGACCCTCTCTGCTGTTTTAGTGAATAATCCCCCCAAACTCCCCCTGCATGTGTCGCCTTCTGCAAGACCTAAATTCCCTTTAAACCTCGAGCAGTTGTTCTACACACCCAAATTGGTATTTGTGCGCGCGCACATAATTGCACGTTTGGTTGGTAAATCAAGAACTCTGGCGAGCCTCTGGCCTCTGAGCGCTTACCTCAAAGTATAGCCTTGCAATAGCTATTAATATCCCCTACAGACACCAGCAAAATCTGCCTTTAAGATCAGCTGCAAAGCTGAACAACAAAGAAATATAAAAGAATGAACTTGAGCGGCAGAAAAAATGGAAAAAAAACGAAGTGCATTGCTCAGCAAGATCTTAACTAAGGTGAAGTAATTGCACTGTCTAGACTTTTGCCGAAAACAAAAAAGTCATTCACTTTTACAAATGGAGCTTTTTACCGCTTTGACGTGAACAATGCAGTGCGCGGGTCCTGCCACTTTTAATCTGCTTCCTGTACTTAGAGAGAATTGTTTTGGATCTGTTCTAAAACAAGAAAATCTCCTCAATGGAAATTCGATGCATATTTTTCTGTATACGGAAAAAAATGTCAGTATTAACACATGACATGAATCCTCCCACATGTTCAAACTCTGGTGCACCTCTGGGCTCATGCCGGGGATGAGAGCAATTTTGCAGATATTCTATACACAACGTGTATGGGTTCTCACTGCACTCCTGTGTCTCGTTCCTTGCTTCCTCCCCCTCACATCTGGATGATTGGTGGGACTCAGTTCCTGTGTGGTTGTACATTAGCGGGGGACTGGATTTTAAGGTGGGGCAACAGCTAAAACTGTGTGAACTTGATCAGTTCAAGATTTTGAACCTCAGTGTTGTTTGACTGTGTAAACAGCTTGTCTTGTATAGGCCTTCTAATTTACAAACAGTATGGAGGCCACTCATGGCCAGGATGTTGAAGTTGATAATGCCTCAAATTATTTATTTTTTTGCATGTTTTTTTTTCCTGCGATACAAGTACTAAGAATGATATGGACTATTTTTTAAATATGATTGTGAGTATTCAAATTGTTTACAGATACAAGTACATTTGAATGGATGTCATGTCTGAAATACGCAATGTCAAGATCTTATTTTATTCTTTTTGATGGCTGTTGGATTTAATTTTGAAAATTCTTTCTACAAATGTTGGAAACCAGAAATCTTTATTTGGCTTAGTTTTCTTGTTGCCTTTATTTGGGGTGATTGCAATGAATTTGGAGTAAAGGGAAAGTATAACTACTTGGCTGAATATTTACATTGATGCTAAATACGCTCATTTTATATCTGATTACATCCACAGTTGCAACCGTTTCACAATAAGACCAACAGGTCCCATGATCCCATCATTGTCGCATCATCATGAAAATTAAAGTTTCATCAATAATGTTTTCTGCTGTTTTATATTTTAATTTGGACCAGAATCAGAATCATTTTCCATCGTGAGAGTTTGGCCTGTTCAACATCCCAGCAGAACCCCATATAATGAGGACACCGTCCATCATCTTTTGTAGTATCCCAGGGAGAATACTACAAAATAATTCGAAAAAGGGTTTGCGCATTAAACACGTCAAACAAACATGCAAGTGTGTGGGTAGTTGAGCAGCAACAGAGAGTGTAAAGAGAAACCATGTGGGAGGAAAAACGACAGAGAAGTTAAACTCAGACGAGATGTTTTCCCCCTCTGAAAGATCGGGCTGATCTCAGGAGGACATGAGAGCAAGTTCAGTCTGAGCCAACACACCCACGCATCTCCACGCTCATCTCAACAATTTCCATGTCTTCCTGTTGTGGTGATTTTTTCCCCCCCTTCGTGTTCCGCATGTTATCATTATGAACTCTTAGCATGTCAGCGAGTTTTAATTAAATCTTCCCTTTTGCCCTGTTATTTGTTAAAAATAAAGCTCTCGAAAGATAATCTGCACTTTAGTGTAACTGACAGTCCCTGAATAAGTTTTAGTTGCAATTATCTAAACCCTGAGAAATTACCCGACAGCATCAGGGATTTGAAAGGTGGCAAAGGTAAAACCTTTTGGACATCTTCACCTTTCCTTTACCCCTGGGTGCGTTTGTATGAGCTGTCTTAGATTTAATCTAGGACTCTGGTCTGTGGTTGTTTGCCAGTTCTACTCTGTGGTGATGCCTGCACTTGAGCACCTTCTTTCGTCTGTACTTTGAATGCAATACTGTCCCAGTAATGAATGGTTCAGCATAATGACTATTCCCTTGTGACCAAAAAGTACCATCTCTACCCCAAAGTTCCTTCCAAACGCTGGAGCTGTGCGAGCTTCAAAGATTGACTGGAGCCACTTGACTACAGCGAACCATGTTGCTGCTACTTGGACTTTGAATTAACTTGAATTTTTTTTTTTAAAGAAATGGCAGAACATTCTTTTAAAATTGGATGATTTTCTTCCCCATTTTCTGTATTAATGGCTGAGAACAATGGTGGAGGGGAAGCCTATAGCGGAGTGTTATGCAGCAGCTCTCACTGGCAGCAAGGAAGTTGTAGCTTCAATTCCAGGTCTTTCTGCGTGGAATTTGCAAGTCCTCCCTGTGTCTGTGTGGGTTCTCTCAACTGTCCAAAGGCATGCAAGCTGAGTGAATTGGCGACTCTAAATTGTCTGTTGTGAACAAGTGTGGACAGTTGTTTGTCTATCTGTGTTGGGCCTGCAATGAGCTGGTGATTTGTCCAGGGTATAACCCCACCCTCTCCCTCAAAATAGTTGGGAAAGTCTCCCGGACCCCTGCTATGCTGAGTACAGGACAAACAATGTGAGAATATAGATTGCGGTGCTGGTGTGAATTGCACAGAAGAGCTGTCAGAGCTAAAGTACCCTAAAACAACACTGTATACTGGTAGTTTTCTCTCTTGGAATTGTAGTTAAAAAAAAAAAAAAAAAATTATATATAATTTTGATTGACTTGGGGACACTGGGGTGAGTAGCGCCCCTGACCGCGACTCTCTTGAAGAACACACCTGTCCATTCTTTTCCTCCTCTGAGTATGTATCTGGTCTCTTTGGCCAGCTCTGCTCTGCGCTAGCCACTTTCTGTTAGCCCACCAAAAGTTGCTGATCGATTGTTGGTGTGTGAAGTCTTGCAGTAAAGTGATTCTCACAAGAGGATGCTGGACAGGCAACTAAAGTTACATAGTTGTATACCAGGACATATACGCTTTGTCAGTGGCAAGAGTGTCATTCTCCTGAGAGTTCATTTACTTCACATTTATCTAGTCACAAACGCTGTGCTTTAGCCCTGACAGCCAACAACTGTATGATATGTTGCACGTACCAGTGTATTTCGAAGCACTTTAGACTTTCCTATGCATACTTGAGGGCAAAGGGATGGCAAATGAAAAATATGCGTTCCGGCCTTCGTGTTCGGATGTCGACTCAGACAAGTCAACAGAAAGCTATGCGCCTAACCTCAAGAAAACATGAGCTCAAACCACAGGGAGAAAAACACATTACGCTGCAGTATCGTTGGGGCACAGGAGAAATCACAGTTCCACTCTCACTGAGGTACAGTCATCGCCAATAACCTGTCATTTATGCATTTAGCTGTTTAGTAACTTGCTGTTTTCACTGAGCGGAGTTTCCCCCAAAGGACAGGGGGTCCTGAACGTGTCACGGCAAGACTTTGGCGTGTCAGACTGGCCGCAAACAGTCGATGCAGACACAGTGCAAGTGCAGCGACAGTGATTGATAGCAACAAACTGCGGGATTAGACTGAGAGCTCCCCCCCCCCCTCTCAGAATACCCTTTCTTTTATTACAGTACAAGAGGTTTGAAAGGGGGGAGCGCTCGCACACAGAAGTCCCGCCTTAACGCGGTCCGATGACGTCACACTTTTAAGGGACTCAGGGAGCAGATCTCCAGAATCCCAGCAGACCGTCTCGACTCAGCGGCGTCGCCCTCGCAGCGGACTCATCCTGGCGATCCGTCCAAGGTACAGTACTGGCAACCTTTTTGATTTATTCATTTTAAAAAGAGGTGTCGAGAAGAAGAGAAGCGTGAATGAAACGTAGCAGCAGTTCAGTGTGTTAATTGAGCGCCCCCCCCCTCCCAAATAGAAGCGTAGGTGTTGTTGCGCAATTAATGACGCCAGTAGAGTCGTGCTGTTCATTAAGCTTGTGTCGGCATGCTGTTGTGATATTTGAGGTGAGGCTTCAGAAATGTGTTTGCTCGTCGTTGAGTGAGACAGCCTGAGGTAAAAACGGATCACAAACGAAAAAAAGCGTTTTTCTGTATCTTTTTCATATGTTTGTTACATTTAAAACGTCTGTTACACGGACGTGTGCTGCTAACTTCAGACACACTCTGAGCATCTCTACCTTCACTTTTCACCTTTATTTTTAACATGTCCAACTTGTTTTTTTTTTTTTTTAAGATCATGTGTTGTTCTTTGCCAAGAATTTTAAATGTTGCTGTCCCCCGTCACAGGTCTCTAAAGGATGATGGAGCTAATGACGGATACCCCTTTCCTATGCATCAATGGAACAGATGCCACAGACGACAATGACACTCTGTACGAAGACGACGAGGACTACAAGGACGAGCACTCTGAGCTGCGGCAGTCCCTCAACACCATGACCCTCATCGTTTACTGCCTCGCCTTCATCCTCGGCGTGCTGGGCAACGGCGTGGTTATCTGGGTGACTGGCTTCAAGATGAAGAAGACGGTCAACACGGTTTGGTTCCTCAACCTGGCCGTGGCCGACTTCCTCTTCACGGCATTCCTGCCGCTGAGCGTGACGTACACGGCCATGGATTTCCACTGGCCTTTCGGAAACTTCATGTGCAAGCTGAACAGCACCGTGAGCTTTCTCAACATGTTTGCCAGCGTGTACATTCTGGTGGTGATTAGCGTGGACCGATGTGTGTCTGTGGTCTGGCCCGTCTGGGCCCAGAACCACAGGAGTCTAGGCAAGGCGTCGTGTGTGAGTCTGAGCGTCTGGATCCTGGCTCTGATCCTCAGCTCTCCATACTTTGTCTTCCGAGACACGGGGCCGTCGGCAAACAACGACGACATCATCAACTGCTTCAACAACTACGCCCTCTCTGACGACTACGAGACGCCGTCCGTGATCGAGCTGCGGCAGTTTCGACACCAGGCGATGACCATCACCCGCTTCCTCCTGGGGTTCGTGGTGCCCTTCACGGTGATCGTCTCCTGCTACGCCGTCATCATCCACCGCCTGAGACGAAATCGCACCCTGGCCAGTCAGTCGAGTCGCCCTTTTAAGATCATCGCCGCAGTCATCACCACCTTTTTCCTGTGCTGGGCTCCGTATCACATCATGGTCCTGGTCGAGCTGGTCAACCACATGGCCGAGCACTCGAGCGAAATACTCGACCACGTGACTACTATCGGAGTGCCGATCGCAACCAGCCTGGCCTTCCTCAACAGCTGCCTGAACCCGCTGCTCTATGTGTTCATGGGCCAAGATTTCAAGGATAAAGTGCGCAAGTCCATCCTGAAAGTGCTGGAGACGGCCTTCCAGGAGGAGATTTCTCGCTCCTACACCTACACAAACTCAATGGTCACCAGCCGGAGCAAAGAGAAGTCTTTCTCGGACGCAGAGGTATAAAGTGGCTCACGCGTTAAACTCACCATTAATGTAAGTGTACATAGAAGAATTAACTTTATAAGCAGAAGCAATAGTTTGTTGGAGGCAAAGCTGTACACATCTTTTTAACTTATTGAGTGTTTTGGTGGTTAGCTAATGTTCCAATGTCGTTCTTTCCAATAGAGAAAAAATATATAAATTTTTCTTGAGTGCTCATTAAGAAGGAAGTCAAGGAAGACCAAGGAAGTCTTGGTCTCTGCGTAACACACAATTGCCGTTTAAAAATGTGGTTTTAAACACAAATACACAGTTATATTGCTGCCCCAAATTACCAAAATGTACAAACTGCTTGTTTTATTCACTCATTTTTCTCATTTGTTTGTTTTTAAGTGAACTATCCGCTGCCTTACCGCAAGCAGAATGGAATATGGTATGTCAACTGTGCTTGTGGTGGGAGAAAAGATACATTTCAGTGGACAACTGTTTGTGAAATCATAACCCCATTTACTGATGACCAACCAGTGGACATCCTCCTCCTGAGCTGCCTCTCATCCCTGAGTGTATAAAACAGTTTTCCATATGAAACTGGTTATAACAATGCTTTTCAAAAATCTTGAGCCATGGGGTCGTGACAACTGACAGGCAATGTTATTATTAAACTTTTGAAATACATTTTTTACTGCAATAGAAGCCACTCAGTTTTGTGATTTTGGAGGAACATCGGCCAGCTGAATGGTAAATAAATGGTGATAAATAGTATGCATGGAATGCATATTAATAAATTAGTGATGGATTGGTGAAAAACCTGGGAAAGTACATATATTGTGAAAAACATATTTGCATAATGTTGCACGAGAGGGAAAAGTCAGACGTGTCAAGTTCATTTTATGATCTTATGGTGTTATTGGCCAATCATTTATCAATATTTCAGTTACGGTTGTATTGAGTATCAGCTCTTTATCAATGCCATTCTGTTATTGGCTTCTTTTAAAGTTGAAAATAGGTTTGCATTAATTGAAATGAGGACTTCTTTGACCTCCCCCAATGGTTTTAATCGGTTGTATGTAAGGAACGTGTTGGCCCCAACAGGATGCCTTTGTAAATGATGGCAAAGAATGCAAGCTGACTGGCAAAAGCATTGACAGTTTCACTCTTGTCATTGACCTTACAGCTTTGGTACGAGTCGTTGAGCCCACACTTTAAAAACAGCTACTCTATTTCCCCAAACTTACCACACAAATCAACTCCTTATGTTAAAAAAATATGAATATTACAAGAATAGTAAGGACCACAGCAGTCTTCTTTGGTTGGTGGCACAGTACTGATTTTTATTCCACTTACTAGAATTAATTTAGCCTGTACTAATTTAACTATAATCACTGTTTAATGTCTGTTGTTTGTTGTCGACTGCCTTAAAACAAATTCAACTAACTTTACATCTTACATGTCTTCCTGCATGCTACGCTGTTGTTTGTTATTCAGCACAGATAAAGATAGTCAACAAACAAACTGGATAATTGCTGCAATAAGAGTCTTAGCTGCAGCTGGCTACTCGGCTTTGTTGTCTCGGCTTGTTATTTGTACGTTTTTGGAGGTGGTTGGAATGTCTGTGTATATTTTATTGTATCGTTCTCTCTCTCTGTAATAAAATGAATGACTACTTTCATAATCAGCCAGTATGCATTTATTTCCATTCATTCATTCATTCATTCATCTTCTATACCCGCTTATTCCAATTCAGGGTCACGGGGGTCTGCTGGAGCCTATCCCAGCTGTCTTAGGGCTGTCTGGGTCAAAAAATCCCACGAAATCCGCACATGCTGTGGATTGCGACTGTAGTAAGCGTGAGATAGATGATGGTGTACCTCATCTTCTCTCCAACAACAGCTGATGTTGAAGTCAATCTCAGCTGTCTTGGGGAGAAGGTGAAGGAGTCAATCTGGCTGAGTCTTGGATAGGTGTTGGATGAACACTTTATTTCAGTAACACTCTGGGTTATACAGAAAGCTGTTTTTCTATTCAGCACTTCTCATCCTGAGGAGTTAAACATCATTAAATCATTATTGTGAGATGCTGAATGTGCTGGCAACAAGTTTAAACATGTCAATCTAACAATTAAACTGTGTTGTTTCAATGTTCACGTCCACAAACTGTTTCCCTCACCACACACTGGGGGAGAACTTGTCCCTCCGGTCTCTTCTTGTCTTTTTTTTTTAATCAGAAACAGAAGTACAGAAGGAACAGATAACCGCACAATCGCAATGACTGATTCACAGCCTTTAGGATAGCAAAAAAATTGTTTCTTTAAATGGCTACAGATCAATCAGCATGTTCCATCCCTTTTTAGTCATCATCTTCTATACCCGCTTATTCCTATTCAGGGTCATGGGGGTCTGCTGGAGCCTATCCCAGCTGTGTTAGGGCGAAGGCAGGGTCCCTTTTTAGTGTGTTCCTCTAACACAGGAAGTGGGGATTATAGATCATATGTGTTTAATACAAACATTGTTAGTGAGCAATGTTCATCATTAGTAATAGTAGCTAGGTATTTATCCTAGACAATTATGCAGAATATGTTATAAACTATTGATTTGGTAGATTCCATCTTATTTCGATTGGAGAAATTTGTTTTTGTTATTATTTTAAGTATGGAAAGTATATAACAATGTATGACGACACTCTTGCACTCTTACAGCATTAAAAACATTTTTATAACATTTAAGCATGAGCTCACTGGATAACTAAACCTTTTGTAACGCTCCCTCTTCAGGAATTGTTGTATGTTCTATTCTTTAAATAAGCATTGCTGTTGTGGGCCAAACTCCTCTGAGCACCACAAGTGGTGAGTCAATACTGTGAATGCAGTATGGGGGCAAGGGGAGCAAAATCTGCTTTTTCCTAAATTCTAAAGAAAGGACTTTACAGTAAGTGTATTGCAATCTTTCTTTCTTCCCTTTTCTTTAAAGTATTGGTTAACTTGAGCCTATAAGTAAATAACTACCACATCATGAAAGTTCTCCGTCAAGTGGTTTTGAAAACGCCTTTACATGACAACAGAGGAAGATTAGAAACTGCCTTGACTTGTGCAATGATCCCAACAATTTAGTTAGTGGACTTCGTCTCAGTTTACCACGATAGAGATATTCCAACAGATAGAGTGAAGTAGTTTAACAAGCAATAATTATTTTACCACAAACAAAATTAGACATTTCCCTTCAAAGAAATTGATTTGAAATTGTATTATAACACGCTATAAGTTCCCATTTGTATATCGGGACCTTGTCTTTGCTGACGGGGGTTACGTCATTTCTTCCCTCCTGCACTATATTATTCTGACAGTTGGATCACGTCAGCAGTTGACTGGAGATCTTTTGAAGGTAAGTCTCATCCAGATACACAGGAAAACTGCTCAGAATAAGAAATTTGATGTACGTTCAATTCAGTTCCAATTCAGTCAGTATGATACTTTAATCGAATTTCTTGAAAATGAGTATAATTAAAATGAGTTTTCTTTTCAATTCCTCTCACCAGAGCATGCATTTTTGTTCTTCTTTGTTCTTTTTCTTTTTTTCTTGTAATAGTATTGAGTGTTAATTGGTAAAATTGAGCCTGACACCAGAATACTTCAAGTTGACACACTGACATTTCCAGAAAAAAAGTGTTTTTTGTTTTTTTCAGAGGATTTCCTTTTTTAATAACTAGTTTGCCTGGCATTTAGATTTGTGACACACTTTTTTGAATTGAAGATTTCACTTGAGCAGCTCAGTTTCACTTACTGTTGCAAAGCTCACAGAACAGATCATTTTGAATTTTGCATAAGTGCACAGTCTGACGCCTGTTTGACTACCCATTTGCATTGTATTTATGTATTAATAATTCTTATTTTACCATTGCAGATCAAGTGAACAATGGATATGAATTTTACCTCCCCAAATGACAATATAAATGAACACAACTATTATAATTATTCTGAATACAGTGATTACCAAGATGAGTATGCTGATCTAAAGGAGTCACTAAACATCGTCTCTATGGTTGTCTATTCCCTGACTTTTATCAATGGTGTTATTGGGAATGCCGTGGTCATCTGGGCAGCTGGATTCAAGATGAAGAAAACAGTGAACACTGTTTGGTTCCTCAATCTCGCTGTGGCCGACTTCCTCTTCACATTGCTTCTGCCGCTGTCTGTGACATATTTGGCTTTGGATTTCCACTGGCCTTTTAGAAACTTCATGTGCAAAATTAACAGTGGCATAAGCTTTGTGAATATGTATGCCAGTGTATACTTTCTGGTGGTGATCAGTGTGGACCGGTGTATGTCTGTGGTTTGGCCGGTCTGGACCCAGAACAATCGGAATGTGCGCAAGGCATCCTGGGTAAGCCTGGCTGTTTGGATCCTGGCCCTGATTCTCAGCTCCCCTTACTTTGCCTTTAGAGACACTCGTTCCTCATTTGGCAAAGTCAAGTGCTTCAACAACTATGCGCCTTCTGATAATTTTGACACCCTGTCTGTGTTTGCGCTGATTACATTTCGTTATCGAGCCACAGCAATCACAAGGTTTATTCTAGGGTTTTTTGTCCCCTTTACCACCATCGTCTCCTGCTACGCAGTCCTAATCCATCGTGTACGTGGGAACCGTACCTTGGCCAACCAATCGGGCCGGGCCTTTAAAATTATCGCTGCAATCATTATTGCTTTTTTTCTCTGCTGGGCCCCATTTCACATCTTTGCTCTTATGGAGATGATATATTTCCCAGTCGCGGCTCAAGATCAGAAAATACAGAATGCCATCATCATTGGGATCCCTTTAACAACCAGCCTGGCCTTCATCAACAGTTGTTTGAACCCACTGTTGTATGTGTTCATGGGTCAAGATTTCAAGGATAGGGTGTGCAAATCTATCCTGAAAGCACTGGAGACTGCCTTCCAGGAGGACTCGAGCACTGAGTCAAGGACAGAGGAGACAAGTCAGGGCAAAGACAAGCCAAGTCAAGGCACCGACGTCTAATGTGAAATCAATGATAATACAAATGTAAATTTAGGTGAATACGTTTGTTTACATTTATTTTATTTGGTGCTGTACCCTGGTATGTCTTTAATGCACAGGCAGTTAATTTAAAAAATATATCCTGTATTTCTCCTGCTCCTGTTTCCTGATCATACGTTTTCATGCTTAAAATATAAAAATGGTGCAATCTAAATGTTTCGTGGTTTTTGCACTTTCCCTTTCTGCCAATGACATTATTCGGCCAGCAGAGGGAACTGTTTAACATAGCTAAGCACTCGCCAGTTCTGGTTCAAGGGTGTAAGTGCAGTGTGAATAAGTGCAAACAAACCATCAAACTGTCTCCTCGAATTGACGTTACGGTGCTGATCTGAAATTAGGAATTCATGTAAGTAAGTAAGTAAATGATCACATCGTTTTCAAAATTTTGACTTTTGAAAATACAAAGACTGAAGAGTTATTCTTGGTGAGTAGTGAGGAGTAATTTTAACTAAGATTTCCAATCGAAAAGGAAATTAGAAAAACAAATTATTTTCAGCCAAGGTAACATGGGGTCGCAAACATAAAGTGAGTGGATGCTACGCTCACTGCAAAAGGTGCAGGGATTTATTGCACGCACCACATTCATTCCTAACACTATAGCATAACAATACAACAACAAATCACACATAATGATAAAATGACATATAAAATGGGAATGAATAAAAGAATGCCCTGCGACGAACTGGCGACTTGTCCTGGGTGACCCCGGCCTTGACAGCTGCGTGCAGGATCGAGCCGGTATAGAAAATGGACGGATGAATGGATGGATGGATGAATGTGGCCTGCAAGCTAGTTGTAAATCACACCTAACATTTTCAGGAATTGCCAGTTGTAAAAGAACTTCAATCCAGCAGTTTATCAAAAGGCTTGTTATTTGCACCTCGACGAGGCTGATCGTGTCAACGCATAGTTGTGTAGGGACGAGGAGATTGACCAGTTGCTGGGACTGAATGGAACAAAAGCTTCTGAACCAGAATAAATTGAAATTACAGTTTACTGTGGGATGTCAATCTTCTTAGTGACTGTCTTCTTCTGCTTCATATCTTATTTGAAGTTTATTCTTATTGTTGTTGGAAGTCCTCTTACTCAAAAGTGCATTGCGACCATATCTTATAGACAACTCTTGAAGGTCCAGTAAACAACTTCAGAACGGCAAAGTCACGAGGAGCTGGTGTGGAAGACTGCTGGCAGCCCAGCCTCCCTTTGTGGTGTCAGGGTCCTCTTGCAGCTTGGTGCTAACCCCAGGATCTTCAAACCCCCAGGACGGAGGGCTATGGAGGAACTGTTGTCAAATAGGAATGTAAGACTTATTATAACATAGGAGCTGTGTATGTATGATTTCTGTCAATTGGAGAGATGTTAAGGTGGTGCTGTTATCTGTATATGACCTAGTTATTGGCCTGCTTTGCTCTCACTCAAAAGGGGCCTCTGTTGGTTTTCCTACCAGTGTTTCCATCCTCGCAAAACCCAAAGACAATTTTGTTTAAGGCAAAGGGGTTAAGTATTGGTGGCAAAAAATGTAATAAATCATGAGTTCAAAATATATTTTTGAGTTTATTAATAACAAGTACATTCTTACAATATTTACCTTTGCTGACAGTAATGTCTGAATTCTCACCATCTAATTAATGATGAATTTCAGCAATAGTAAAGTTGAACTGGTAAATGTGGGCATAGAAGTAGAAAGGCACAGCTGTTAGGTAAAGGGAGGCAGGCAATGGGTACCATTTTTACAGTCTTTGGTGTGACCTGACCGGGGATCGAACCCACAACCTTATCGGATTACACGTTTATAACTGTTGAGTGATATTTGTGAAGTTTCTCACCACTTCTGAATATATTCACACATTAACACAATGATATGTAATGTTTTAAATACTGGTGAAAGCAAAGAAAACCATAATTTTCTCTTCTTTAATAAGGAAAATAAATGCACATTTTGCATTGTAAGGATACATAAAACTTACACAACTCAAAATCGTTAAAATGCAAACTGATAAAATTGTTCTTTCTGGTCCAGAAAAACGAGCTGTATTTGCTAGTTTTTGTACACTCCGGGAAAACGTTAATGCATTTTCTTGTGTTTGTCGTCATGACGTCATGATCGACGCTGCGCTTCCGTAGAGAAACCTCCGGCCCGGGAGTCAGCGGCAGTTAGCTCCTAGCATTTGTGTACCAATCACCGAACCGGAATTATCAACAGCATCAAACCTGTCGTTTTTTAATTTTGCTAATTGTTCGGTAAGTTGTCTCAAAAATGACTTTTCTAATGAATCAGGCTGCATGTAAATGAGTGGTTCTCTTCTTATCTGAGAGCATTCTTCCTCTGCAGAGCTCGCAGCAGCTAAAGGGAGCTATCGGCTCACAACAATGTGAGTGAGCTTGTGGTCCAATTTTGCAATGTGTGTTGGCTGTTAGCAGTTATTTTGTGCTTTTGTGGTGGAGCGTCTCCATGAACTAGTGAGACTCACGTTGAGTATTATGTATTACAGTTAACCTGACCCTTGTACTCAAACTAACGTGGAGAATTATATGTCCAGTTTCAGTTTCATCGCCGTCTGGCTGCCTGCACTGTTTTTTTTTTTGTTGTTTTACAAAAACAGAAAAAAACAGAAAAAAAAAACATTTCCTCGTCGTGACCATTTGTATCGTAATTGATCGTTTTGACAGTTTACCATTTTAAAATATTTACAAGCAGGACCCTTTAAAAGAGAAGTTACATGAATACATTAAATATGATTTGTTGTCATGTTAACTGGCCAGGTTTTTGTGTTATAGTTTAATGTGAGTGTTTCGATAAACAAATAAGGAGGCGTGGCTCTACCATTTATTCGTGTAGAATAGTGTATTGCTGTTTAATGCGAAGTTTGATGCTATCTTGAATATTTGTGTGGGGGAAGTCTATTAGGTGCTTTTCAGAAGAAAAAAAGAAGTCGCTTGTAATTTTGCATGTGATGTCACATTGAAACAAGGTTGAAGAGCTGCTTTAAGGCATGCCATTTCACAACGTTCTGTCACGTATGGACACCCATCTGATAGAGATTCATTCAGGTTACGTAGGCAGATTATATTGATAGAAAGGTCAAAGAGTATAGGGATTGCTTTAAATGTTTTCCGTGGTGACTGTAATGTCATGATTTTAGTGTTAAAATTAGATTTTAGTTGGGTTTTTATTTTTATTTTTAATTCAGTTGTTTTGATTTCAAAATCTTTCAGAAGAGTTGTATTTTAGAAATTTAATCCCTACATTTTAAACCCGGAAGAATTGTAAACTTTTTAAAATCAAAAAGACTATTAAAAAAAAAAAAAAAATCTCTGGCTTGTGACAAGTGTGGCTATTATTTTGTGGTTATTAAAGAAGAAAGAGAATATTAGTATGTGTTATTTGTCATTTTGAAAAATATATCTTATGTAACTGTAATTGTAAGCTATTTAATGGAGCAGAGCTTGAAAAACATAGTTGGACTACTTTTAAAAATAAATAAATCACGATTTAAACTCTTTTATTTTGGACAGTATTTTGGTTCACCATTAGAATAGAATCACCTTAATCTCACAACTGAAATCAAGTGCTTCTTAGAACTAGCTCTAATTACAAACTCAAATTTTTATTAAAGGTGAAGTTTCACAAAAATCTAAAAATCATTAGGAGGCTACTTACTTTGAAAAAAATTTACTTTTAATTGCATAGGCACAAACATCAGATTGACGGCTGCATCTGATCTAAAACGTGCTGATCAAACTGCCAATGAAGTGGCTGTGTCTTCTGAATAGATCAGCTGAAAGGATACAGTATGCTTGCTGTTTATGTGATCAGTGTGTGTGGGTTCAGCTCGGAGGAATTGATAGGTTATGGAAAAATCAGCTGCTAATCATTGGTAATGTGTTATACTTTATACAATAAAAAAAAATTGTCCTAAATAATTACAACAATTAGCAAGCCAGTCTCTCTCAAGATGTCATGAATTCTGAATAGACAAAGTCCTCGCACAAGGAACTGCCCCTTAAACTGACTCTAATGAACTACCCCCCAACTCCACCTCCCGTCATGTAGTGTATTTTATTTGTAAAGAGCAGATAGTTTCATTAAAATATGTAGGGAACCTGTATGACAATTTAAAATGCTAAAATAAAGAACATAAGTGATGATACTACAACCTGTCACTGTGCACGCCTCAACAGACTCTTGCACTTTATGGGGACAACCCTTCTGCGGGTGACCTCACATATACCTTGAAACCAGTAACTGAACAGTCCCAATTCATTGACCGTCCTAACAAAACTAGGAAGCAGTCGCTGGATATATAGTGAGATATCTCTTAAATGCTTTGAATTACTACCATTTTTGCACCTTCAAACACAATGTTAACGCTTAAAAAAAAACTAGATATTTTCCATAGTATGGCAGCGACACGGTGCTGAAGTGATTAGCATTGTTGCCTCACAGCAAGAATTTTGTGGGTTCCATGCCTGGGACCTTTCTGTGTGAAAATGGCATGTCCTCTGTGTGGAAGAACATGGTACTCCAGCTTCCTCCCAAAGTCTAAAACCATGCACTTGGTGAAAGGAGTGCAAATGTTTGTCTTTCTATGTGGCCATAAACTGGTGACTTGGTCAGGGCATAACCCAGCCTTGCCCAAAGGCAGCTGGGATAGGCTTCAGCACCCCTCACAATCCTGAGTGCAGTAGAAGTAATTATAGAAAATGGATGGATGTTAGCAGCAGCACGGAAGATCTGCGTAACAAATACCATAAAATGAATTTGCATTGACAACCCTCCCATGTCAGAAATTTTATGTATTTGACACTCATTTACCTCAAAGCTCTGTCATTGGTCTTTTGGGAATTACATTAAGATACTATTAGTCAATATTACTCAGGGTTCCCTCTAGTTAAAACGCAGTGTACGATGAGAAAGACTTCCTTTATGCTGAAAAAATACCTAACTGCATTGCAATTATTGTTTTATTTTGTAGATTTTATATGTACGTATATTTGTTTGTGTTTCCAAGTTTTGCGCACTTTTGAATAACAATAGTATGTAGATAACTGTCAGGTCTAAGTTAGGGTAATTGAGGGAATAGCATAAATGTCTGTCACTGATGTATTTGGAATGAAAGAGACAAACTTTTCATCCTCACTACAAAAGGTCAAGCTTGCCTCTTGGAATATAAAAAAAAAAAGTTACCAAAACTTTGTATTATAATTAAACAAATTTGACCTTCAATGATTTGATTCGTATTTGTTTTATTCCCTCAGATGCTGATACAACATGGATACCATTAGCTTCAAACACTGGTGTTGTAAAGACCTCTTTTTAATGCCAGTATTTTGAGTCAATGGACCTGGATTGCCTAATGGAGTTTTTGTATCATGTTGGTTAATTGAAGTGATGCCATTGACCCATTCAGTCATGGAAAAACAGAAATTAGCACATACTGCTGCTTCAACCTCATTGACTGGAGAAAATAACTTTATCTGCACTGTTTGTGGAGATGGATTTAGTCAGTACCCTAATGTGCTGACCCACATGGCGGTTCATGGACCTTTGGAGTCATTCTCCTTTGATGGCTCATCAAACGGATTTGAGGTGCCAAGAGAATATATACTTCAAGAAAATGGTACATTGACAGTTTTTAATGGTTCGACGCAGTCACATTCCTATGTCAGACCATCGTCTCCAGGAATCCTGCCCTCACATCGCTCGGCCCCATTTAAGTTGCTTTCTCCCACTCTGAGGTCACAGCCGTCAACTAATCAGCATGTGTTCAGGCCAAGGACCGCCGTCAAGGACCACCGTTGTGAAATATGCAACAGGGTGTTTAACAGCCTACACAATTTACATTGTCACCAACAATACCGAAACCAGGAGCGAGGTTTCAAGTGCACTTTATGCTGTAAGAGTTTTCATAATAGAGGAGACCTTATGAAACACCTCCGAGAGCATGCCAATCAAAGATTTAAATCCTGTGGTTATTGCGGTAAACGCTTTCTTAAAGTTGATGCATTAAATGCTCATCAGAAAGAAAATCACTCGTCACTGCTCAAGACTCCACTATTGATTAAATCTGAAAACAAGCCAGAAAAAAAAACTGAAAAACAATATTCATGTAAGAAATGCAAGTTTGCCTTTTTCTGGTTCTCAGATTTGCAGGTGCATTCACTCTACTATTGCAAGGGAGTAGAAACAAGGGATTCTTTTATGCCCGAAGTTGAAAGTAACCCTGTCTCCCCCAGCATGGAAGACACACCAGTTGCGGAATACTACAGCAATGGCACAGCTCTTGATGTCACCAATGAGGATAGCAAAGTCTTCAGGGATTCAAGTGGTGTGCTTGAGGCTGACTACACATTTACACCATATAGGTGTGGATTATGTGGGGATCGTTTCCAAAATTTATCAACTCTAAAGCAGCACCATTTCACCCATCAAACTCAAGAGGAAATAGACAAGCTGAACGAAGAATCCCAATTCACTTTTAAGCCAGCACCACTTCAAGGCAGACGTAGAAGAAGCAAATCAAATGGGAAGCTGCATCCCTGCAAACACTGTCCCCGGGTCTTTAATCACTCCAGCAGTTTATCCCGGCATATGAGATACCATAAGGGCACTATGCACACATGTCCAATTTGTGCTAGACGTTTCCCACAACGCTGTGATTTAAGAAGGCACTTGGCCATGTACCATAAAACTGAATTAGAGAAGAAACCAAGCTTAAAACTCTTGTATGCGGCTCCACAAAATGCCCCCAATTTGCTGAAGGATGAGCAAAAGACAGGCGCTCGTGTCAAGAATAAAGCCAAGAGCCCCTCTGAGAGTGAACTAGCTGCAAATGAGCAGCAATCAGGTAGAGCAAACCGGGCCAACTACAAGTGTCATGAATGTGGGAAACAGTTTGGACTTTTGTGTGTATACCAGCGACACTTGCGCTACCACAAACTACAAGAACTTACAAAGTGTCCCATCTGTCCAGCACAATTCAAGAATGCTTCATCCCTTGAGCGTCATCTTAAGAATCACCCAAGCGACCAAGAAACAAGTGATATTGGACAGTCCTGTCATAGCCCTGTTGCCATTGGAGATAGTACTCTTGAAATGTGTGACGCAGAGAACAAAAAAGGTGCCTACATGGACTACACTGGAAATGTGCGACAAAACGCTTCAGAGAATCTTTATGAATGCACGGAATGCACTGAGACATTCTCCAACTTGGAGATGTTTCTTCAGCACCAGATAACACACGGCTCCGACAGCAATATGTAACTGTTATGAGTTATGAAACCTGAAAGAGTTTTTGAATACTGCCAATATTTGAACTGTATAGAGTATGACTTTGTCTGTGACCTGGCTGTTTTGTGTTCTGTGTTTTGTTATTTTCATGAATTAGCTGTAACTTGGAACCTGAAAAGAATGCGCACTTGATACTTTTTAAACTAAATCCAAATAAATCAATGATTGCATTTTGGACCATTTTACCTTGGTCCAAAATGCATAAAGTCCAAGTTGAGCTCTACACTGTCCCACAGCAATAGTTGTATTTGATTTTATTAGACTTTTTGTTGTTAAATTGGAAACATATTCGTCATGGTGGACGATGCTGTAATTATTTACCACATTGCTGCAATTTTCATGGTTTACCTCCATATATATGATTCCATACTCGACTTATCATGTAGTGTATAACCGTTATCTTTTCTTTTCTTTTCTTTTTTTAGAAGATTGTCAACAAATTGGAGTTCAGTTGTGCCATTAAAATTGTACACAGAAATTGCTGTATGTGTGTTGATACCCTTTTGTTGCTTTTTGGACAGTCATAAAAAGGATAAGAAACATTCTTAACATTTGAACTTGATTGTGACGAACTGTAGACAGTGAGGTTATAGTTGTATGATGGTGAAGTAGTAAAAGTATCCTGAGTATACTGATGTTGGCAGCTGATCACTGAGCTGTTTTAGAAAATTCCCATTAAAAAAATAAAATAAATAATAAAAAAATCTCTGTCAGAGAAGACGGCCCAAAAGCATTTCCCTCCATGGTTTTGGTAGGAAACCTTAACAAATAGATAAAAGTTTTGGGGGTTTTTTTTGGTAAAAGAAAAAAGTCAAATTGCCCTCAAACAATTTAATGTATTTATTCTTGAATTAAGTTTTCTGTATATTATTCTGCTTAAAGAAAAAAATAACTTGTGACTTAAAAATGATTGTTTTCCACAGGCGGTCCTTTAATCCCAAGATGGACTGCAATATTGGTACATTTTAAAGTGGTCTGAGTGATCTGATTTCAATCACAAACACAATGTTTTTTTAAGGGATGTTTGAACCTGTGCACGTTAATGTTTATTTTGATCCAGATCGCTCCGGATGGATCTTGAAGCTAGCTGGAAAAGGGTCATCATTGCAGGTTCATTGCTTTTCAGTAGCGCCACGCTGAGGTATTGGAGGGAGCTCTTTTGCATATGGTGTAGTTCCTGCTTAAGTGAGCAGAGGTGACAACTGGTGCCCACTGCTCCTCGTAGTACATATGTATTTGTGTTTCACAAGCAAAGTCTTGCAGAGCAGAGTGAGTTGATGAGTGTTTCACTGATAGCATTCATTCAGAGCTGTGGGTGGCCGAAGTAGTAGTAGTAGTTGGGCCACCAACAAAGTGCCAAAAACAGTTGAATGTTAAATTAGGATATATATCTCTTGCAACCAATTTCACTGTTGTTACTTTCCCGTTCTATCATGGATTCTGATATTATAGCAAAAAATAAGTGATGTATCCAGGCGACAATGTTTATGATGATCAATGGACTTGCTTTGCACAAAGATTAGCATCTTACCCTGGTACAAACATAGAAGTTCCCAGTTAGTTTTGTTCCTTGAGCCGTGAATGGGGTTCTCAATACTGTTTCATCCAAAAACCGACATTTCTCCCATTGTGTTGTAGGCTTTGGAAAAGGAAAAAATACGCCACCCACTCAACTTCAAGGATATGACGTGTCTGACTGGAAAGTACTGTTGACACACCACTTTGGTATTTTTAATGTGTGACAGCTTGCCAACACAAGTTCTAGTCACTCTTGAAAACAATTGGGGTTTCCATTATGCAAAACTCCTAATACAAGGTAGAGCTATTATTGGTAATGGGTAATGACACCACAAAGTATTTTGAAAAGAGGTTGTATGGAGTCTGTTGGATCACCCTCTAGAGTTGGTGAAATCCATCTTAGTGTGGGCCTCAAGCAAAAAAGGAAACACAATCAGGTGACAATTACTTAGAGAGTTGATGGTGGGCCTAATTCTGTTAATTTGGTGCATTATACACCCAATACAATACCCACAACTACCATGCAAAGCAATGCATCTCTTGTGCCTTTGGAGTATCCAACCACTAAGGTGACCAGGTGCATTTAAAAAGCATGGTTTAGATTCCTTGACCATTGATTTTCAGCAGTTTAACAGTTTAGTTTCCTATTTATTTTATGAGAACATTTTGTATGAGATGATGTTGCATGACAATAGATATCCTCATCCAAATACATTGTGTTTCTGTTATCATGACAGGCGACATTCTCCCATATCATCCAGGCTACCAATCATGTCTTTGGGTGTTCTGACAGCTATGTAAGAACAGCAAAACCCATGTCAGGGGTTCAGAGTGTGCTTTTAGTTCAGTAAGAATAAGGGTTACCATATCAACCACGGACTAAACATTTTCTGTTACTCTTGGGTAATAAAAAAAATATTTTTTCATTTTCTCTACCTTCCTGTGCGGAGCAGTGCGCCCATACTGTGTATTGGCTAAGGACCATATTCAGGTCTTTGTACTAGTTTCTTCAACCAGACAATCGACTAATCGGTGTTAAGTGCGTAACACTTGTTTGTTAAACAAGTGTTAAGCACCTCAAAATGAACACGCAAGGGATCAATCTCAAAACCCCTATGGAGAAATTGCCTGTGATATTTCGAACCCTTTAAGTGCTGCAGCCAATCAGAAAAAAACCAAAACATTTTTGGCTTTCCAGAACAGAGATCCTGTACATTTTCTGGCCCACATTTATCCGTTTTGTATTGTTGCTGGGCGCGAGTTCTATTACCGGTGTACCAGTAGTGGGTGATACCAGAACATTAACACCTGTCACTAAAAACACCTAAAATGATCATTAACCGTGGATAGTGCAGACATTCTACAGGGATCGATACTCAAATATTGATATTTATCAACCAGACACATGCGTTTAAAGCATTGATCTTTGATCATAAAATGTTGGTACTTTTTCATCACAGTAGATAGTTTTCATATGTACAGGACCGTTGCGCCTTTTGCAAGGGGCAAATACCAAACTATATCTACGGGTTGTGAGGCAGCGCACTACAGCTGTGCAAATCATAAATTATGATTTTGTGTCATTATCCACCTATTTCTTTTTCAATACCCTCTTGTTCCTGCACTCAGGGTTGCAGGAGTCAGCTGGAGCCTATCCCAGCTGTCTGACTGTGGTAGGAAGCCAGGGAAACTGGAGAGAACCCACGCAGACACAGGGAGAACAGGCAAACTCCACACAGAAAGGCCTTGGGCTGATAATTGAACCTTCTTGCTGTGAGGCAACTGCACTAACCACTACACCCCCATGTCACCCTAGTGTTATAATGTTGCTATAGATAAAAAAAATAAATAAAAAAAAATTAAAGTTCTGTACAATAAGCTGTTGTAAGCCAAATGTGTTGACAAGCACTTCTGCTTGTCAACACATTTGGGCAGATAGGTTGTTTTATGGACAACATGGTGGATCAGTGGTTAGCACTGTCATCTCACAGCAAGAAGGTCGTGAGTCTGATCCACAGGCATGTGTCGAGTTTGACTCCGGGTACTCTGGCCTCCCACAGTCCAAAAATTATAAACCGGTTTCAACGCACACTAGCGTGTTAAGGCCGGTTGAATTAAGCTATTGCTATTTTGTTGTTTGTGTGGACTTGAGTGATGCGGATGTTCTTATCTAATAATAAATGACTCTGTGACTCAAGTGATCATTTCTACAGTGTCTACATTTTCTCTGCTAAGGCAGTGTTTTGCTACAGGTCGACAGTATTAAACAAAATAATTTTACATGGTCAATCCAAAAAGTAGAACGTATGAATCCGGGGACACAGAAGGCAAAACAAATGTCAAGGGACATTCGGTCCGGCTTGCTGTGGTAACTTCACCAATGCCGGGCTAGTACCAAGTCGCAGTGGAAACACACCTGTGCAAAGCCAACATGGCCCGAGCTAAGTAGCACTGGTGGAAACGTGCCCTTTGTGACTCAGAAATGGTGGTCTTATTTTGCACCATGAGATGCACTCATCACAGCAGCATAGATATATAGATAGACATTGTATAGTCATCTCAAGTATGCACTTTTTTAAATTCATGTGGTGACTATTGGTGTCGATAGATATCAGTAACATAACGCTATTGCGAAATGCTAGTAGCATAAATGCTAATTGCTAGAAGAGGCAAATAGCTATGGACTCTGTCTGCAAAATATTCTTATCTCCTTTTTCTGCACACATGAATGCAACGACAAAAAGTTTGCGAACCTGGGTTTTCATATTTTCAGCATTGACTGAGTGTTTCATCAACATGCATGTGGACACGGTGCGCCATGAAGATGTCACATAGGTTTTGCGAGCGATTGAAAGTCATCTCTTGATTGGAACATAGCCAGACGATAGCTACCCCCTCTCCATATGTGTTCACCTACAATTTACCAAACGGTCATTGTAAATTATGCCAACATCAAACTTGCGGTCCCACCAAAGTTTATGACACTCTGTGTCACATGCTGTGGCATGCAATGATCACAAAAGACAGCAAAATTGTGCAGTCTGTAGGAGTCTTTACACACCAGATTCAGTAGTATCATCAAAAAAAAAAATATTTTGTCTGTAACTTTTACAAGTACACCCAAAGTACTGACCCTTTAAAGTAAGGGACTTAACTCATTGCACAAAGCCAAGCATGATCACAAGAGCCATTTCTTCCGTGCACTCCCCATTTTGAAGGATGTTTTCTTTTAGTCTAAAAGACTGTGTGTGTCTCTCTATTTAAAAAAAAAAAAAGAAAAAAAAAGTATTATTTAAAGTTTGCTTTGATGGACTAGCGCAGAAAACGGTGGTGCCATTTTGTAGGTATTGCCACAAAATGGCTGTGTAAGTTTAACCCTTACCAAGCCGACCACGTCCACAGCACTAAGGACGGGGGCAGGGGAAAGCTCTCTTGTAAATATGATTTAACTCCAGTAACATCTACATGGTGGTACCAAAGCTGTTCAAAAGTGCACATAAGCCCCCTTGAAGACTATGGTTGTCCTGAAAGGCGATGTCTACCGTCAGACCTGCCTGTGTACCCCCAGCACAGTGCCCGTGCGGGATCAGTTGCAGGCGCAAGGCAACACCCGCGCGCAGCAGTGGCCCGGAAGCAGTTGGGGCTTCCACTCCGCTGATGTGACAGCCACAGAACACGGAGAGGCGGGCTCTAGCCTTGCGCCTGCACCATGTTATTGGTCGTGATCCGAGACTTGTTGGACAAGGTGCCGTCATCTTAGACACATTGTCTGAAAATGCGCAAATTCAGATAATGGAGGCTGGTCTCGTCGCAACGCTTCAATCCTGATTCCAGCACGCGTTGCACCCCACGTTCCACTGGGACAACAAGGTTCCCTTACTGAGCAACCTGCACCCACTCGCTGTTTAGGGAGACAAATCGTCCCGTTGCTCGAAAGACAGACGGAAGCCTTGTCCATCGGCAGAGGAGACAGTCGCCTTGCATCGTATTATCCAAAAATCCGCGGAAGGCGAGATGTAACGTCTTGGAAATAATGCCGTGAACGGAGTACAACGAGACGTACATTTTACATCACCCCCCCAGAAGAGAGATCGCCGTGGAAAAAAGCAAGAGCCGAACGGATTCTCCGATCGGGTAAGGGTCTCTGCTGGTTTTAGCTTCACAGGAGCCATTAGCGTTCAGCAGTGGCTGGAGGCTCTGGGCTAGCTTGCTTACAGGAGCTGGAGCCGTTCTAGCCAGAGTGCTATAAACCGACTGTCTCTCTTTTGAGTCCTACTCGCCACCTATTTCGGGTTTTCTATGTGATTTGCGGTCTCTTACAGTTTTCACGCGTGAATTCCCTGCAATGACTGGTTATACGAATATTAAATTAACGCATGTCCTGCGTGACTGCACATCAGTTGTTTTTGTTATTATGCTCCTCAAACGTGGGGAAAAATAGTCGTTTATGAGGCAACGTTACTTTTGGTGGTTCATGCCGTACATTTAAATTTCACAATCACCTGCCAAATGGCAGCTGCGCAATTATGTTTTATCAAAGGGGCACAACAAAGTATCAAAACAAGTTCAAAGTCATTTAGTGTTGGAAAGTTGATATAATTCCACTGTGCAGCCTATGGTTTTTGACTGATTTGGGAAATAGCCCCATACACACGCACTGCTCAGTGGTCAAATAGAATGGTTGAAAGTATAGATTACTCTACAAGTCCTAAAAGAAATATTATACCATATCTAATTTGCGATGTTAACTAAAATATAGAATTGACAGTTATAATATGTTAAACAAAATCAAGGGAGCTGGTAACAAATCACAACAATTAAAAACAAAACAAAACAATGTTGCCTTATAAAATGAAAATGAGAATATTGGTTGCAGAAATGGCATCATAATATTTTTTTCAATACTGACAATCTCCCCTCAGGTGGATAAAAGTTAGAACTAGCCTCAACATTATTGTCAACTTTTTTTCTGTCCCTCTGTGATGATTAAAATTAGGCAAGCTTTTATCAACTGTTCAAATTAAGCTGCCAGGCAGCCTAAAATACTTAGTGTGTTGTGCCATACAATAATAATAATAATAATAATATAATAATATCTGCAAAAATCTTAATTTGTCTGAACCTTTCGCAAGCACACCCTAAGCACTAACCTTTTCAAGTACAAGAATTGCCTGATTACATAAACCTATATGTCCTAACAAGAGCCAAGTGCCTCCTCAGTTTGAAGTCTGTTTTCTTCAAGTCACTTTTTTTCTAGCTGACTGGTTGTAAGTCAACTCTTTTGCTTTTCTTTGATCTAAAGTGGTGGGGCCATTTTGTAAGACTTATCAGCAAAATGGCTGTTTGAATATTAACCCTTACCGAGCCAACCGTGTCCATACTGTAGGAAGGGGCTCAGGGCGAGGTTTCTGATAAATGTGATTCAACTCCAGCAACATCTACACAGTGGTACTAAAACCGTGCATAAGTGTACATAACCTCCCCTGAAGACTATAGTTGTCTTTGAAGGTGCGGTCTACTGACAGACCTGTCTGTTTGCCTCAGCACATTGGATGTGCAGGATCAGTTGCAGCTGCAACTTTTATTATGAGTCAACCTTTCTGGGGTTTTATTTGTGGTTGTGCATTAAGTCTATGTACTGAGCACAATACATCTGCGCATCTAGGTATTGCCCTGGCTTGCTGAGGCCTACCCCTTCCGTTTGTTTTTTTGTGTGTTCGTAACTCAATCATTTCATTAGTGGTGTGGTATTTACGTAGTGTTTGGACTAATTATTGTGTTTCTGTTCACATCTGAACTGAATTTATCACCAGCGTCAAGATTGTTTTTATTTATTTATTTATTTTTTAAGAGATTTCTGAGAAAATTCACAACATAATTTAGGACTTTTCCTGCCACTGTGTCTTCACGCTTGCTCTGGAGGATTAGTTTTCTCTTTTGATAGTGGAAAGTCCTTTAAGACAGGGCTACACGAATAATTGTATTAAAATCTCAATCTTGATTCATACCGCCGATGCAAATCTCATTTCCATATGAGGACGATTCTGCCACAATTTCGTTCGGGACATCGGCTGCATGAAAACGCATGCTCCTACTTTCTCCCTCAACAAGTGTGAACTACGCAGAACAACGTAAACGGGCAGGTAGGAAAACAGCTACAGTGCGTCGTGAGAGGCACTAGTGTTCTGTTGATTTCTGCTGCTTTATTGAATTTTTGCTACCGCTGCTTTAAACAAACCCCGCACGTGCAAAACGAAAGAGTAACACTTTTCGGTAGGAAGTAAAAAGTTGAAGGAGGACTGGCGTACTGACAGCATGAGAGAGAAAAGAGAAGAAAGAACAACCATAGTGCATACCTCTAAAGGGTTTTCATTCCTTTTTCTGGTTAAGCTTTCCTGATTGAGATAAGATGACGGAAGCTAAAGTAACATGGTGGCAGTGTTCTGTCTTAGTAGCACCAGCCGGTGCTTAGTTGGTTCAGCACCCGCACCTCCTAGGATCCCGTTTGCTTTTTCACTGGCAAGGAGCCAAGTTAGAGCCACGCCATTTCATCACCATGAAACGTTACGAAGTCGACAAATTGCACGTCATACGCAAAGCCCACAACAACAATGTAGGGTGTTGACTAGATGAAAAACAACTTTTCATGGCAACCCATCCTAGCCGTAGTCGTCGTCCACCGAAACTGTACATTTGAGGATACAAGTAATTATCACGTTAAAGACAATTAACGTGTTTGTGTTAGCATTTGCTTAGCTACATAAGTTTGAGTGCGCTCGCATTGATCACGTAGCAGTTAAACAACCCGATGATATGATAACATGATATATCAATGTTTCGTTGTATAATTGAGTACTTTAACTGAGGTGATGAGTGATATTTTAACTGGCTGAAGACATCAATCCAAGTAAAATATCAGGCAACTACAGTGTTTCTGAATTTTCTTTAAACGTACTGAAGAAGCCAGTCTGTTTCTATCTGCTGCTTTTTGATACAGTATTTCTAAACATCTTCTCACTGTATTTATTATTGTATGTGGGCACAGAAGTATCTAAGCACGGTCCAATAGCATAACCATATTAATGTAGTTGCTCTTGCTTCATGTGCCGTTAAACACAGATGCCGCTCACATGTTTATAACGTAACATTCCTTTCGATGATAGACAAAGCATGCGTATTTCATCACGTATATCTTTATTGACACAAAGTAAAACTTCATAAAATGAATTCACAAAAATAGAAATAAACTATATGTATGTTGTCCATATTTTGTTTTAAAGAAGCTATTTTTATTTTTTGGCAGCATCTTTATGCTGCCGTAACAATGCATCTCTTCATCCCAACCAGGGCACTGGTGGTCTTCCGACCTCCACGAGAGTGGTCCTAGCAACTTTCTCACCGTCCAAAACCGATAATAAAAAAATATATATATTTTGTTGTTTGCTAGTTAGCCAGCCTCTGATCGCTGGTCGCTGGCTGGTCCTGTTTGCCTGCCATAAGTTCATAATACTGATCTGGGATTGTCGTAGTTAGCGTAGCTAGAGTCTACTATTGCTGGTCTTGTTCTCTACATCAACCAGCACTGCTTTGTTTTTCACGTCCATTGAGTTTATAAAGTTTATAAAATATTGCTCTGCAGTTGTTTTAAACATAGAAATTTGCATCGATAACCCAGCCCACAACTCCTGATGTAAGTGGTTCCTAATCGGTGCTAAAACTGTGGCCCAGCAATAAGTTGGCACCTGAAAGGCACCGGTTTTGAGCACCCAAAGCCGGTGCTTTGGGTGCTCAAAGCCACCGGTGCATCAAAGCCACAGCTCAAGGTGGCTTTGATGCACTTTTATGGAACTTAGTTGTTTTGTGTGACTGACGGGTTCCTCTGTCAATCTGACATAATAGGTAAGCCTTAGCCAATTTGTTTGGTCCATGGTGTGACGTTTTGACGACACTTTATGTATCGGAATACTGTCTCTAGACTATAATCACTCGATTTAAAATTGCAAAGATGACCATCAGCTGTAAGCCAGGTAGCAAATGAAGTTTTAATGTTCTTAAGCTGCTGACATTCCAAACAAAGGGAGGAAATCCACCATTGAATCACAGCAAAGTTGCTGTTGATATTTTTCTTATGCACAAACATGACATTGGTACCAGTGGTAAACTAAAAGTGAGTAATAGTTGATATGAGGGGAAGCATAACTTTTGTTATTCATACAAAACCCAGCAAAGTCACATTGCCACACTAACATTTGTTTTCTCACAGTCATCATTTCAGCATGCAATGCGTGACCACATCAGTGCCGTTCTGATTGCAGTGCAATGACTCGCCTGAGTGACCCAAGCAGTTATGACTCTGAAATTAGTAGCTTCAAAGCTTGTTGAGCAGCCTCGCTGAGAGAATGGGAAGAACGCAGTTTTTTTGAGTTCTGCATCTGTACAGCAGCAAACATGTTGGCAGCACATCAGCCACAATCACCAGTTTTCAACAGTCGGCTTCCATTCATCAGCAATGGAGTGGAACATGGCCTTGACATTCGCGGCCATGTGGCTTTTATGAGTTTGCAATACATGGGATTCAAGCAGCCATGCGTCAGTATTATAGTGATCAGTGAATGTCACGAAAGACTGCTATTAAACCCCACGCATCGCAAGTTATTCACATGTTAATTATTTCAGTCACTGGCGACCTTTATTTCTGTGGGACACATCTGTCTCAAAAAAAAAAAAAAAATTACACTTACACTGTCTGCAACATGCACCTGAAATTGTAGTTCTTCACCACAGTGCAATCCTGTATGTCTTTGATGATTGCCTGCACAGAGTTTAGTTAAAGGGGACCTATTCTACTAATTTTCGGGCTTTTGTATTTGATATCTGGCCCCTCCAGAGCAGCAACGCACGATTTTCCGCTCTGAAAGCTTTTTAGATTTGTGTATCTCGCGGCTCGTTTCCTCGTATTTACTGCGTCCCGCGAAAACGCTCTGTTTCACTTCACTCCACCCCAGCCTTGCCAGTACACGCCCCCGCCCGGGGTCACACTCTTCGTCGCTGCTGAGCCTCACTTCCTCAGTTTGCCAGTGCGGGAGTGAAGAGTAAACGGCAAACGTTACGAAACAGACACAATTTAAACACTTACCGTCGTGAAGGCTTCACCCTTTAGCCGCTGTTTAGCAGCTAATCCAGCTTCGTACGGACCCAGTGTGGGCTGAGTTACGGCCGCAAGGCAGACCGAAGGTCCCTGGACGTTTTTTGTGCCTTCCGTGTTGCCGGAAATATATTTTACTTTGTGTACTGACCGTGTTTTTGTTTTGTATTTTTGCAAGACCTCTTAATAGGTCTTAGAACAGGGGTGGGCAATTATTTTTTCCATGGGGCCACATGAGAAACAGAAAATATTGAGAAGGGCCAGGCCAAAAGGCTGAACTCAATTCTGCATAATATTAATTGTATTTTTTTTTTTATATATATATATATATATATATATAGAAAAAGCAGTAAATAGCATTGTTTTGACAAGCTGGTAAGAGTAGGCTGTTATAATTAAGCAATGCAAAAGTGAGGTTGCCTTACAAAAAAATGTATTCAATCAAATTTCCCAAAGCAATGGTAAACAAAATGTGAACTTTTGTGAAACCTTTTTTTAAACATTTGTGACTTATATTAGTGAACATTTTCAGTCACATTCACTCCAAAACACATTTTGAGTGTCAAATACTGCTGGAAAGAGGTTCTTAGCATTCTACAGACATCACAATATTGTCTTTGTGCTCCAAACATTAAGCAAGATGCATCATGTTGAACTAACTGAACTGTACATTTTTTATTTTATATTTTTTAATTTCCCTGACACCGAAAAAAACATTTTCTTGGAGCAGCGCAGTCCGAGAGGTTGCCGGAGCTTGGCCATGAAAGGAGATCCGGCACACAATTACGTAATTCCGTGCCCAGTGTTGAAAAAATCTCCGTGAACAGAGCGTTTAGAACCATGCCCAACAATTTGCAGGGCTCATGTCCAAACGCATGAACGTCATTATTTGACGATATCGAGATCGTTTGACGATTGAGTTCAACATTGTAACAGTTTTTAAAGCTCAGAAAAGTGGAAAAGCATCATAGGTCCCCTTTAAGCAATGCAGTTTGCGTTGGTCTGCCTCTGGTAGCTGAATCTGCTCCATACCTTATAACGTGGTGATGCCAGGGAAGGGTGAGAATGCACATTTGTGGTGTTCAAAAAGTGCTTAACTTTAATTTTTGTAAGTCTTGCATATGGAGTAGCTCGTATCAGGCTTGGTCTTCCAGGGTATTTATTAAAAACCAAAATAATTCCTAACCTTTGCCTTCAAGGAAGAGAGAGCAGGTTGAATTTGTTTTTCCTCCATTGCAGTCGGCAGGTGCGCGACCACAACAGCAAAATAAGTCGAGAGAAGGGCCTTTTATATGAGTGCAATAACTAACAAATTGCTATCTCATCAAGGCATATTAGAAAGTCTGATTAAAGGAAATAATACCATAATCCATCTGTGTTGAAGTCCTGCAACAGTATTATCTGTTAAAAAAAAAAAAAAAAAAAAAGGGCCATACTTGGCATACTCACCAGTATGCCAACCCTTCCTTTGGTGTTTGAAGCATATTGTCCCATATCCAAAGGGTGGAGCGACACACGCTGCAATGAGCTCATTGGTCAAGAGAATTTTGACTAAAGGTTAAATATTCAAGTATTACATTAATAATCATTATCATATCATATTGCAATAATATAAAATCTTAATGTACTACTCTGTATATATCATATTGTGACTCTTGTATCGAGGTATGTAGCGTATCGTGAGTAACCAATACCAGACCCTATCTTGTATTTGTTTTTTTATTATTATTTTGTTTTTTGTTTTTGTTTCGCTCTACGGGCTATAAACGTTTTCTAGAAAGTAGACGGTTGTTTGGTATGTTGTTCAATTCACAGATTACCATAATTCCTATAGTCACATTATTAGGTGCATACCTGCAAATCATCTGTGTCAGTTGTTTTAAGATTTGAGGAGCCGCGATGCAAGCTGCTCAATGAACAAAATGGAAATGAATGGTACAGATTTCACTCCCTCATCAAAACTCTTCAGACACATTATCCAGCAACTCAAACACTCGGCTGGAAAAGTTGTGACCTGAACACTCGGGTGATTAGTTATTACCGAAGTCGGCAACTTGCTAACACGTGGTGGATACATTGAAAATTGCAGTATTGCACACTATTACGGCAAAGTGTTTCATTCAAGAATTGCAGTCATTGTCAATTTGCCGATCCAAATTGTATCTGTGGCACCAAGTGTCTGGGGAAAACACTGGATTGTGTATCACATGAGTTTTGACTTATACCAGCCACATACATTTTGCATGCTGAGCAACTCGTGTCTGATGACCAAATCCCAAAACAGGCACTGATAATCAAAAGGAATGTATGCTACTCATATGTCTGTAGGAATTATGACAAATGGTGAATTTAACAAAATGTTGAACTATCTCATTAACACTGTGAGAAAATGCTAGTGACCACCACCTGTCTGACATTGGTAGTACAAGTACACAAATGACATACCGTAATTTCCGGACTATAAGCCGCTACTTTTTTCCCATGCTTTGAACCCTGCGGCTAATACAACGGTGCGGCTAATATGTTGTTGTTTTTTACAGCTAACGGCCACTAGGGGACCTTCTCAATTTATGGAGTTTTGGGTGGGCTTGGGAAAGAGTGAGACAGGCAGTTTGCGCAAAGAACGAAAGCAAAAGTGGAACCAAATACAGAACGAGAGCAAGACAGAGCAAAGGAAGTTTTCATGCACAAACCCTCATTATGGAAAACAAACAAAGAATTGCATATGATGCAGCTTTTAAGTTAAAGGCAGTCAATGATCTGGCTAGATCGCTCGCGCTCTCGTCTGTATGTTCTCTTGTCTTGCTCTTGTTGTCGAGTGCTGGTCCGACTCCATACCAATTAACCGAGGTGACCAGCGGGACCCCGCAAACAGGATCCGCGGTGCGAGTTCAGAGTTGCAGGCTCGCAGCCGCCGAACTGATCCGCGGACCCGTTTCCTGACGAAACACCTGCGGCTTATAGTCCAGTGCGCTTTATAGTCCGGAAATTAAGGTAGAAACAACATGGGTAGATACTGCCACAGGCCAAACACCTGACAATTTGTTGAGTTCATGCCCCTGAACTCAACAAATTGTCAACCACTACCTCCCAACGCGTCAATCATATTTTTCCTCATCATTAACAAAGTCAACAAGAGGTTTAAGTCCAAAATTTGTGAAAGTGTAGTTTTGTCATTGTAGTGTAGTTCAAAGAGAGCATCTTGGGCACACCAAAAGTAAGGATTGCAATCTGATGACTGGTTGACTTTGAGAAACAGTAGATGGTCTATATAATTGTCCATGTTTTGATTCATCCAACCTCTGCAAAATTAGTAGGGTTGTGATTATTAAAGTAATTTATTCTTTCCTCAAGCTGCGAGCTAGTCTATGTGGTGACAATACCTAAAATATGGCTTTAATCTGCTCTAGAACCCTGGCAATCATCTTTTCCTTTGATCCCCATCTTGTGGAGCATTCACTGATGAGGCTCTGCACAGGAAGCTTGAGCTCCCTCTGTGCTTCTGTCATTACCTTCTTCTTCCAACTATGGGAGAAATGCCCCATCACCTTCTTGCACAGACCTATTTGCACTTGACACCCTGTCATCTTTCAGTCAAAACACTGGAGTCTGGTTCATTAATTTAGCTATGCTAGCATCACCATTTTCGATGTGTTGTCTGTTGTTATGCAGACATGGTTTTCTTCCAGTAGATCCTAGCTGGCAAGCCCCTTTCTCAGGCTGCCTGTAATGTTTTCCCCAGTGTTCGGGGTCCGGCAAGTAGGACACTTGAAGGCAGCGAGCTTCGAGATTTAAATCCTAGTCAATGTAATGCACAATCAGACTCTGGTATGGCTCCGCCTTACGGCTTGACCACAGATTAGACGTTGTTGCAAAAAACTCCACTGTTTTCAGCTCTGCTGCAACTTTCTGTCTGCATTTTTTGTATAGCTCTGGTATAGCAACCTGGCTAAAATACTCACGTGAACCCATTTTGTACCACTTATCCATTGTGTTCATCATCGAACCCAGGATTGGTCACTATACTAATGGACATCATATCTTTAGCTATGAACTCCGTTATCGTCTTGAGTTATTAACATGCGCCGCTTCGAATTATATTTATAAGGAGTAATGCTTTCAAATACTTGGGTCAGTGATCCCTGTCGGCTGGTAGTTTTCTTACTTGAAGTTGAAGCACCGGTTAATGGAGTTTTCACCATGCAACTGTCGTACATGGCTTTGTGGTGTATTTTCAAGTGTTGATAAAGGTTCATTTTGTTACTTCGTGAAGTAGCAACAGGGGCAAGGCAGGTTCTGCACAATACCTAAAGTTGTAACGTCTTCTATTTTGTAGCCAAAATAATTCCACACAACTGACGTCCTACTCCTCTTTGCTACTAAACTTTGTGCAGGTTCTGCTTGTCGGGCCTGAGGCCATTGTGCAACAGGTAAAAGCGCAGTATCGACTTCCCTCACTACCTACTTTGCTTTGCTTTGTGCCACGCAAGTCACATGACCAGATCTTGCATCATGTGACCAGTTCTTGCGTCCTTTGCGGTTAGAAAATCTTGTTTTGTCCTGTTGTGATATTATCGCAAATGCAATTTATCGTTCAGCCCTAATCAGTATCATTAATGATCATATATTACTCAAGGCTAACTGAGAAAAAGTGTTATTTCAGGGGAATGTAGCAAACCGGTGGCCCTTCATTTAACTCAGTACCATTGAAGTAGCTCTTAGGTTCAGAAAGGTTGGAGAACCCCTGCTCTAGCAGCATAAGGTCGAGCATTGTTGTGCACCAGGAGGAATCCAGGTCCCACAGCACTAGCCTAGGTTCTTACAATTGGTCCAAGGAGTTCATCCTAAAACCTAATGACTGTCATGGTGCCATTATCTAACCTGTTGAGGTCTGTGCGTCCTTCCAGACCATCACTGAAACACAACCAAGCCAGTCATGCTGAATGATGTTGCAAGCAAAATAATGTTCTCCCTGGCATCTCCAGACCCTTTCACATTTGTTGCATGCGTTTAGCCTGAATCTGCTCGTATTGATAAAGAGCACAGTGCCGGTGGCACACTTGGGGAGCGTTTCCACTAGAGCTAATTGGTTCGGGCCACCTTGGCTCGGCATAGTACGCCTCAGCACGGGTGTGTTTTCACTGCGACTTGGTCCCAGCTCAGTGTGGGTGAAGTTACCCACTAGGCCGGTGGTCCATCGCATCCGTGTGGCTGAACAAACCTCCAACATTTCTTCTGTTCATTCCACTTCGCGTGTTCTGGTCCTTGATGCTTCGGTAGTTGCTCTGTAATTTTTTTTATTTTTTTATCTGACACCGTTTTGCTTTACTGCGACTACCAGATGTGAAATCATGAAGACTTTCTCATGGCATGTCGCTCAGTCTGTCCAGCTCCCTCTGAACTTTTTCTTTGGCCACCGAGAACAAATATGTCTGCAGATCTCGCTCGCCTATGGTACAGTTTCATAAGCATTTCACTTTTTAATACGTGAAAATGTGAAAATCTACGTGTGGGAGATTTTAAAAAAATATAGCAGTTTTGGGTTTTGTAAAGGTTGGAACCGTGTTGGCGCCAGTGGAAATGCCTACAAACCGAGCTGAGGCACGCCCGTGGAAACATGCCCTTATTATTTCTGGTGGTTGATGGCAAATGCCATTGAAGCTCTGCAGTGCTGGGCAGTGAGCACAGGGCCCACTACTTGACATCAGGACCTCATGTCCCCCTCGTGGAGTCCGTTTCTGATTGTTTGGTGAGAAACATTCACACTTTGGCCTGCTGGTGGTCATTTTGCTCTGGCAGTTCTCATTCCATTTCTCCTTGCACAAATGAGCACATACATACATAAATACATACACACACACACATATTTATATATATATATATATATATATATATATATATATATATATACATATACCTTTATTTCAGACCCAAGAGATCCATATCACAGTTAAAAAGAAAAAAAAGGAAGACATAGAAAAAAAAAATACATAAAATAAATCATTCACCATGTTCAATGCCTAACATACAGACTTGTTTGCCCGTGACTCCACAGCTTGGAAAAACCAGAACATTAATCAAATTGTTTTGTGACTCAGACACCCTACACATAAAATTATACACCAGGTTGCGTAACACAGCAGGGCAAGCAGGTACCCCATCACTAACAAACATATGGCTTGCACTGCAGCTTCTAGGAACTCTCAGCAAGAGCCTCATGTCGTCATTGTATGCCACTGTAAGTTTTCTAATACTCCCCTGTCTATACCGACACCACAGCTGAGCAGTATACAACGGTGTACAATACGCTTTGAAGAGTTAGATCTTCACTGATACAGAACACATTCCAAATTTCCGACAGATCATATTTGCTTGGGCATACAGTTTCCGCCGCCGTCTATGAATGTCCTTGTCATCAGACAAGTCATCAGAGATGATATGGCCCAAATATGTAATCTCAGTGCACACACTAAGCATAGTGCCAGCCAGGAAAAAGTCAGGGAAGGTGGCCTGTCTGTCCTCTCTGGTTCTAACCATCATAATCTTACTCTTTTTAGCGTTAAACTTTAGATCAAAATCATGCCCATAATGAGAACACACTTTCAGCAGATGTTCGAGACCAGCACTGTAAGGACTAAAAATGACCAGGTCATCAGCATACAGAAGGTGATTGATTAAAGTGTCACCAGCCCAACAACCTGTACCACATGCATTCAGCAAAAGAGACAAATTATTCATATACATATTAAAAAGAAATGGTGACAAAATTCCACCCTGGCGAACACCATTTGACACATAGAAAGGAGCAGATGTTACATTCCCCCATCTCACTGTCATGGTCTGGTGTGAGTACCAGTACACTAAGATCCTGACTAAGAAACTAGGGACCCCACTTTTGGATAATTTTAAGAACAATTTTTCATGGTTTATACGATCAAATGCTTTCGTAGCATCAATAAAATACATGAATATTGTTGAGTTTAAACTAATTTGTTATTAAAATTATTATATTTTCCTAAAATTTCTTCAATGTAAAAAATACATAAATCAGTGCTATGCTTTTGTTTAAAACCAAATTGATTGTCAGTAGTCAGGACATACCTCTCTATTTAGCAGGACTGTCTCCAACACTTTGGACATAACACTTGCCAGCGCTATTGGCCTATAGTTATCTGAGCTATTCACCTTCCCCACTTTATCTTTAGTAACTGGTACCAACACCACAGGGAGCATAGATTCAGGCAAGACTCTATGAACAAAGAATCCAGATAGCATTCCCGCTGAGGGTTTAAGGACCTTTTACAGCCCTCTTGTAGTAACTAGCTTTCTCCCAGAATTTCATGCATGCACTTGAAGCAATGCTTGGAAACACAGCACACCCAAACGGCACATATTGTTGTGCCATCCTGGAGAGGTTGGACTACTTGTGCAACCTCTGTAGTGTCCAAGCCAAATTAAAAATTACAGCAGTAGAAATCAGGCAGAAGAGAGAAAAAGAGAGGAGAGAGGAAAATATCAGTCACCCCAACCTGGAAGCCATTCCTGTTTTGGGAACCATGTTATTGTTGCCCCCTAGTTCACCTGTTGTTTATTTCATTAACAACAAAGCTGAAACTGTCCTGTACAGCTACACGATATTGACCAAAAATAAAATCCGAATTTCACTGCTTTGGAGGAAATGCATCTGGAAGGGGCCAGCCAGCAGTCCTGTCTTGTCCTCATACACATCAGTGTTGGACTATGTTGATTTTAAACTTGTGAATGCTGGATGAAAAGAATGAAATGATATCTAATGGTACCCTCTACTTGCAAATGGATAAATGCTGATCTGCTCAAGGATAAGACATTGTGCCCACTATTCTACTTCTTATGTAAATCAAGGCCATTGGAAGTAGTTGAATTTGAATTTTTGTAACTCCAATTCAAATGTTTGAGATGAGACACATTGCAAGTCCAGAACAAACATGTATTTACTCAAAAGATACAGCATTGAAGGTCTTGCACTTATGACAGCTGGGATAGGCTCCAGCAGACCCCCGTGACCCTGAGCTCGGGAAGAAGCGAGTATAGAAAATGGATGGATGGACTTTATATTATGAGGAAATCGGTGTATTTTATGAAGCGGTATATTTTCTTTCAACTAACATTGACTAGCATTTCCACCACTCATCAAAGTTTGTATGACTCGTCACTATAATAACATTAATCCCGTCTCTCTAGGTCTCCTTTTAATGAAAACAAGAGTATTCTGGATAGTCCTTGGATGTCAAGAAAAAGGTCAGAATCTTTTGTCATGCTATTAATGTTATGTATGTAAGTATTTGTAATGTCTTTTTCAATCACCACATGCATGTTTTTTCAGGATTGTGTAGAAGGGAAGGCCTGGCGTCCAACCCTTGCAGAGAATGGCTCAGGGCTGGGATTCCTATTTTGACGATCTTTCATCTCTATCATCGGATCCAAGCGCTCTGGTTACATTAGGGCCTGAAGAGAGTCATTCCAAGTCTATAGAAAACTTAATTGGACATCATAACTTCCCTGGCTCAGTCGCCCCAAGTGAAACATCAACCACAAACTTCAATCCAAACTTTTTCTCAAATGGCAATATTGGAAATCCCAACTCGGACTGTGTTTATCAGCGATACGACGACGACGACGCACCATGGCAAATCGATGGAGAGCAAGCGGATAAAGATTACTTGCCAAGAT
Source organism: Nelusetta ayraudi (assembly GCF_046127955.1). Lineage (NCBI taxonomy): Eukaryota > Metazoa > Chordata > Actinopteri > Tetraodontiformes > Monacanthidae > Nelusetta > Nelusetta ayraudi. Next base: position 7,322,582 of record NW_027466186.1, on the reverse strand, counting down.
GTGAAAATGGTGATGGTGAGTTTTCCACTGATGGATTGTCTACATCCTCTTTTCCCTCATCCTATGTCGCAAACTTGGAAGGGCTAAAGCAAGACTGTGGAATGCTTACCTCACCTTTTCTTGATGAGTACTCTGATGTCAGTAGCTGTTCTGATGCAGATGGCGGTGAGACAAGATCTTCTTGTAAGTTCACGACGAGTAGCTCACTTTCAAAATATGAAACAGATGCTTCTATGAAGCACAACCCATCAAAATGGCTTTCAGACCAACCTGAACCTATAGTATTTCCAAGAGAATATCCGTGCACTAGTAATTTGCGAAGTTCATACAATGCAGATGTGAAAAAACAGGTTAGTGAACCTACACAAGCCAACAAAAGCTCTGATGAATTAGAAAACAGCCGACCCTTGTCTGAGGGGGAAATCGTAATAACATCAGGGACTGGTATGCTCCACGTAGATAAGGTAGAAACTTGCAAACTTGAGACACCAATGACAAGTGTAGATGTAATTTCCAATCAACAAGATTATTCAAATATATTAGGTGGTCATGGAGTCTTGGCTACTGAAAGAAAAGTATATGAAAATGATTCAAGTGTGAGGGAGAATGTAATTGAACCCATTTCAAATGTCATTACAGACCTTGGCAAAGAGGAGGATAACCTTCTACAAGCGGAGGTTGGAGAGTTATTTGACCAGGAAAAAATGGAGTATGTTGCCTCAGAACAAACAGTTTCTCAAGACAATATTGCAAAACAAGACCAAGATGACAACAAAAACCCTTCAAATCTAGATAAAAAAGAAAGTTTAATGAGTAATGATTTCTTTAGAAACCAGGATCCCCCCGATCTTATGTCTCCTAATTGTCCGGATGAAAATCTTGAAGCCAACTGTCAGGAGAGAGAAAGTTTGTCAAATACCTCTCATTTCTCCGATCCAAGGAATGAGGAACCTGATTGTCAAGATTGTCCAGATGAATTTGAAAAAAACAAACCTCATGAAGTTGAACCCTGCGTACAACCATTTGATCAGTCTGACAAATGTGCTGTTCAGGACAATTTTTGTGTCAGCCCATGTGAACACCCCAGTGATGCCAGTGACCAGAATAAGCAGCATGTTACAAATAATTCAGAACCATGCTCTGTGGCAAATGACTTCAACACAATTGTAAATACCAGTGCAGAAAAGGGACAGACAAGTGCAGAAAATGTTAATGTAGCTTGTCCAGATTTAAGGTTTAGTGTTGATGATGTCAGTTTTGACTTGCCATCTAACTCCAGCATGGACACATGTATGGAAAAAGAAACTGCAGTTCCTCCAGAAGATAAAACTTGTGATTCTCTCTCCCAAAACGCTTTGGGTATTATGAATCTCTGTGTAGAAAATGATTGGCCTAGAGTGGCACAAAGTGGAAATACAACCTCTCCCTCAGCTCACAACAATGGCTTAGATCAAAATTCTGAGGCTCTCATCCCAGATGCTCATGCAGAAAATTCAAAAGAGCCATTTGAAGAGCTTGAAATATCTGAAGAGGAGCGATTGATGCCTGATGTTTTGTATGGTAAACCCTTGTCGGATGAAGATTCTGAAACTGATGAGGCAAATCAAAACAAGGATACTTCTTTGGCCAAATCTGTCATTTACAGTCAAAAAGAAGAACCTACAAAAATAACATCTGAAAAAATAACAAAACTCCTGCAACCATTGGTTGTGTTAAAAATGTTAAAGCCGGTCACTGCAACGAAGAACTCATTTCATTGTAAAATGTGTACATATACTACCCACAATCTGGATAATCTTATTGAACATAATCATTCTAGCCATATAGAGTACAACTTACAGTATTGCAAGAATTGCAATCTCTATCTCATCGGGACTGAACAAACTGAGAAACATTTATGCAACTCCGTCACACCAAGCTCTAAGTCACCATCTAAAACCATTACAAAGCGAAGAAGACACCAGGACTACCGGAGGTGCAAAAAATGTGGAACTGTCTTCCGTAAACGATATCAGTATATTGCACATATGCGAATTCACACGGGAAAAACGCCTTACAGATGCAATGGATGTGGATTCTACTTCTCACAGGGTGGTTCATTGCGCAGACACCAGCTTGTCCCTGGCAGATGTAAAAAGGATAACAATCTAGGATCTACTTCTGAGGCTGATATTGGCGAAAACAAACTGCCAACAAAGAAGGACTTGAGCCAGAAAAAGTCACCTGTGAAATTACATGAATGTCATGTAAAGCTTACTGACGTTGCCAAAACAAATCTTTGCAGCTTCTGTGGCAAAAGCTTTTTAACAGCAGAGATGGCGAAAAATCACATTTCTAGCGTCCACAAACAACGGAATTTGTCTTTAGGTCTACCATTGACCAAAGCTGGAGATGCAAAAAGTGAAAAACTGACAATAAGAGGAAAGTGCAAATGTCCCTTTTGCCCACGACTTTTTAGGTACTCATACAACAGAGCTCAGCATTTACGTGTCTGCGTCAAAGACTTGATAACTGCTGGGAAGTGCAAAGTTTCCGGTAAATATCAATGTCCCTTGTGTCACAGTAAATTCATTTCATCATCCAATCGAAATAGGCATGTCCGTACAACGTGCCTCAGAAATTATATTTTCCAGCTTGCAAAGGACAGGAGGGAAGAAACGGAAGCAACTGAAAAAAATATTAAAAACAAGGAAACAGAAAAGAACTCCGACCTGAAGGAAATTCAATCAAAAGAGTATGAGCAACCAACTCAACCAAAGGTGAAACAAATTAAAACAAAGGAACCCTCTTCCAAACAAAACAAACCCACTCCTTCCTTCAAGTGCAAATTTTGTCCTGCATTGTTTTCTCAGGGCTCTGGAATGTACAGGCATATGAAGAAGAAGCATTACCCATACAAACACACTGGCAATTTGACAACCGATGGCAAATCAATTTTGTCGAGCGCAGTCAAAACAGCTATTTCAGATAATGCAATGGTAGAAAAGAGTGATCCAAACTTGGACAGTAGGAGCGCTCCACTGAGCTGTCATTTTTGTGATAAATGTTTTACCACATTACAGTCATTGAAAAAACATGAGCAAAGTCACAAAGGTGAAAAACCATACCGTTGTTTGGAGTGTGGAAGAACATTCAAGAGACGTTGTTATATGACTAGTCATAAAATTGTCCACCAGAAAAAGATACATTGCACAATCTGTAAAAAAATATTTCCAACTATAAGGGAACTCATACAACACAGAAGCTCACATCTCAACAGTGGAAAGCTACAGTGCCCCGAATGCAATCTGCAGTTCCAGTATTCCATGCATCTCAAGAGGCACCTGGATGGACACAAGAAAAGAGAAAATACGTTCACCAATCTGAATGAAGAACCACAAACAAAATCACGAGAAACCCTGGAATCAGTGGAGGAGGATCAATGTGGACAAGTAAAGCTGCAGTGTTCCTTGTGTGAAGATGTGTTTAATAATGCTCATGATTTAAGGAAACACTGTCTTACACATGCATCTGGTTCCTCATCAACTCTGTGTCCATTTTGCAAGAAGAATTGTTTAAATCGCAGATGTTTGCTCCGCCACATGAACAGACACACAGGAGACAAATCCTTCTCCTGCAGCAAGTGTGGAAAACAGTTTTATCGTGAAGTATTCCTGAAACTTCACCATGACCATTGCTCCCCTACTACGGACAAAAATCTTGACACAATGGAAACCAACCCGAAGACACAAGTGGCTAATCAGTGTTGCTACTGCCCACGACTTTTCACAAAGAAAATGCGCCTCAAAGCTCATATCCTTGCCCATAAAACAAATTCATTAGTTCAATGCTTACAATGTATGCTATACTTTGGACATAACAAACTGAACCAACATAAAGCATATTGTGAAGGAACCCAACTCCAAACAGGAGAATTATCTTCCTTTGGCATTTCTCATCCAGATACTTCTCAAATAAGCCAAAATGTAAAAATTCACTCAAGGTATAGCGTCAAGAAAGATCATCTGATGAAATGCCCTCATTGTACGCAAAGATTCAGGTTCAAATCATTACTTTTGAGACATCTTTTTTCTCACACGGGTGTGCATCCTTATACCTGTGTCCACTGTGGCAAAGGGTTCAGAAGTCGGGCAATGTGTCTGCAGCATTCAGCACTCTGTCAGGAGGATTCCAACAAGAAACAATTAGAAGCTCAAAGTGATGTGGTGACACAGGCCTTGAAAAGGCCACTTGAAGGAAAAGAAACCGAATTCAAATGTAAATTCTGCACCAAGTCTTTCATTAAAGCCCGGCACCTGAGGAGACACATCTTGACACACAATGAAGTAAATCCTTATCGCTGTAAAACTTGTGACAGCTGCTTTTCAAGATATGACCATCTTAAAATCCATCAGATTCATTGTACAGGGAAACGACCTCGATTGGAAGTTTGTATTCCTAAAATCAGTTTAGATGATGTTGGTAAGGGTTGGCAAATTAAGTATGGTAGCAAAACTTCTGAAAATAAGAATACTTTTGATTGTGAGGCCTGCTCAAGAAGCTTTTCAAGTTCGTCAAACCTCTCCCGACACAACACAATGTTTCATCTTGCTAAATTATTTAAGTGTACTCGTTGTGGCTCATCATTTGCAAATGAAAAATATTTCAGGAAGCATCAGACAATGAAAAGATGTGACAAGTATGTGTGCAGTTATTGCCCTCTTGCTTTCCATAACAACACTCAATTAAGTTTGCACACACGCCTCCACACAGGAGAGAAGCCCTACAGTTGCAACTACTGTGGCCAAGGATTTATTCGAAAGGATTATTTAAAGCGGCATTTTCCAAAATGCCCGAAAACGACTCTTAACTCTGTGAAGAGCACATTGTGTGACAGGTGTGGAGGACTTTTCCCTGAAGATGAACTTGATGATCACAGAAAGATTTGCACTTCAAAACCAAACCCACCTGATTCAACAGTTTTGCAAAGCCAAACGCCAGTCACTGGAAGTCCACCAAAAGGGTTTTCTTGTGCATTTTGCAGTTCTCGTTTTTTGCTTTTTTCACAACTTCAAGAGCACTTTTTAAATTCACATAGCTTGGAAACGGCTGCCACACCAACATCTACTGTTCCACTGCAACATCATCTCTCAACAATATCTAAATTCAAAGAAGAACCTTTAGATGAAAGCTGTGACAAAATGTTCAGTGATGTTAATTTTAGCCACAAGGCTGATAACCATCTTGACAGAAGAAACCCTAGTCCATTTTCTTGTCCAGAGTGCAAAATGTCCTTCATAAGTAAAGCTGGGCTTAAGGGTCATTTACGTGTCCACTCAAAGGTGACTCCGTTTAGCTGTAAAACATGCAAAAAAGGCTTTTGGAACAAAAATTTTCTGAAGAACCATTACAAAAAATGTAGATTTGGACTTGTTCCAGTAAAGAATATAAGCCACCAAATGGACGTGCCAGTGAAAGCAGAGATTGATTTTGCACTTGAAGACTCTGTCCTCCTTTTTCGAGAAGGTTCCAAATCAACTGGAACTGGGGTTTTGCAAACGAGCTTCTCATGCAAGGAGGAGGTCACAGATGAATCCCAACAAAATTCCGATACAGGTGATGCACACAGCATCCCAAGCAATGAAAAGAAAACCGTGCAGTACCAATGTTCAGAATGTGACAAGAGCTTTACAGACGGCCTGTTGCTTATCACTCACCTTGAGGCCCATGGAAGAGAGGAACAAGATAAAAAGCACAGGACTTGTGCCCAGTGTCATCGGGTGTGTAAGAGTAAAGCACACCTTGAAAAGCACATACAGAAGCATAGGACCGATAACAAAATATCTTGCCCAAACTGCCCCATGTCTTTTTATACCTCAGCTGACCTTGAAATCCACAAAAAATGTCATGACCTAAACAAACCTTTTAGTTGCAAACTGTGCAATCGGAGCTTTTGGACAAGGCCTTTGCTGTGTCAACATTATGGCGAAGAGCATCCAGATGACGTTTACACTTGTTTTTATTGCAAAAAGACCTATTCTTCCAAAAAATCACTGTGGAGACACTGCAAAAAATGGCATCAGAATGAGAAAAAGGAAAAAAGGAGCTCTGAAAACCATCCAAGTAGTGTCTTCAGTGCAACCAGAGAGAGTGAGGAAGGAAATAATAGTGCGGACAGTGACTCAGACTCTGCACCATACTTTCCTTGCCACGTCTGTGGCAAGACATTCCCAACATCCGAGAGTCTTGAGGATCATCAGCTGTGTCATTTGGGTGAAAAACCACATGAATGTGCAGAATGTGGTAAATGTTTCTTCCAAGCATCCCAACTGCAGCAACATCAGCGAATGCACAAGTCTGAATTTCAATGTCAACTTTGTAGTAGAGGTTTTGTTTCTCTTTTTGCACTACGTAAACACAAACACTCTCACGGAAAGAGCCGCCCTTACCGTTGTTCCAAGTGCTACCTGAGTTTCACAGGGCCTTTACAGTTGGCAGAACATATGTCAAGTCACCAAGACGAAAACTTTCCATGTGACATTTGCAACCGCGTCTTCAGTTCAAAGACCAGTAGAGCCGAACATCGAAAAAGCCACTCAAAGTCACGGGCTGCTCACACTGCATTGAATTTCCAGAAAGAACATAAAGAGCTTTCCTCAGTTCAGAAAAGGTGCTCTGGCATTCCCGGAGAACTAAAATACCGCTGCGGTGTTTGTAGTGAGCGTTTCAGTGACCCAGAAAAGCTTTCTGAACATGGTTGCTTAGCTGCCCAAGAGCGACCTTACTCCTGTTTAGATTGCAATAAGCATTTTCTTGATCCATCTCACCTTAAAAAGCACAGGAACACCCATCAAACAACCCACCCTAGTCAAAAATATTCATGTAATCTTTGCAACAAAAGCTTTTCCACATCTCAAGACTTCCTTACTCATCTTAAGGGTCACATTAGTGCTAATGCTGGAAGTAAGACTGAAGTGAAAGATGAAAGCCCTTCACAAAGTTTTGTCTGTCCAGTTTGCACCAAGTGTTTTGTGTCTGCCACTGAACTGATGTGTCACTTCCCTGTGCACCTCCAGAATGTGTTCGAATGCCAAATGTGCAAGATGCCCTTTCCCTCTGGGGATAAGCTTGAACAACACGAATGCAGCCATCGAATACCAGGTTCTCCAATTAAATGTTCTGACTGCCACCAGAACTTCTTGGGAAGTGTTGCTTTCCACCAGCACAAGTGCCTTCACCAGCAAAGTACAACAATGAAGGCTGAAAGCTTAAATCTGTCAATGGAGGTGTCGGCACCATCTTGCTCAGCAACAGTCGAGGAGGAGGATGTTGATGTCACAGGAGAGGATTTGCACCAATGTTCCGCGTGTTCAAAGCAGTTTTCCTCAAAGAGTGGTTTACTGGAGCATCAAAATAAAGAGCATCTGAAAGAGAAGCCACACAGTGGTGGGGAAAATTTGACCCAGGGGCAATGCCTTCAAGAACACAAGCAGAAGCATATTAAAAAGTCATTGGCTCGCAGCACAACCAAGTCATCAGAAAAGAAACTGAAGTGTAGTCAGTGCCACTCAGAATTTAATACAGTGAAAGAGCTGTCTTTGCATATGAGAATGCATGCTGAAAAAGATGTTGGAGAGCATCGATGTGATATGTGTTACAAATCATTTCGCCAGTTGTCTCTTCTCAAACAACACAGAGAAAGTCATATGGGTCAGGTTGTATATGAATGCAATGAATGTGACAAAGCCTTTGCTTTTCCTCACCTCCTTGAAGAACATCAGCAGACCCATGCTAGTTCACCCTAACAGACGTTTATTCAATGCTGTCTACTCTATCATCTATTTAAACAACTAAAATAACTTGAAAGTCACTTTCATGCCTTGTTTCCTGTTTTATTGCTCCTTGTTGAAATCCTGTAAGTCACAAAGGTTGTCAGGAAGATTTATTTTTGCTTCTATTGTGTATATATTTGTGATTAGAATTATTAAACTGACTGTAAATCAGCCGTAGTTAAGAATTGTATAAAGCTGTATAATATTGATTTAATGCAGAGAGATGTTGGAAGGATAATATATCCAGGACAGAAATCTGACGGTTTTTGATCATATTCTTTAGAGTTTTATTTTCTCACTGTGCTAGTCAGGTTTGTTTTTCAAACTGTAAGTTTAAACTTGTATTTTTAGCTTCTGTCCATGTTTTCTATTGTTTTTTGAGTACTCGATGTAAATTTCAATTCCATTGCTTGTGTTAAATGTGGATCACTTCTTTATAATGACATGGCCAATGTAATGTTACTGGATGTGTTACTTGACTTTGAGTCCTTAGAAATGTTACTTTACTTCACAGTTTTAGTTTGAGTTCAGTTGAACATAAAGGAAATATTCAAAAACAATGCTTGAGCTTTTTTTATTTATTTTATTTTATTTTATTTCTGTGTACCTTCAGGAGCCATTGGTAAAGGAAGGAAAACTTCTTGGGTGTTGAAATGTTTTCTTTTAAAAAAGGACAGTAGTTCAATTTATTTTGTAGGTCAGTATGATATTCAACATACCTTCATGAAAACATTACAATGTTACATACCCCCCACCCCAAAAAAAAAAAAAAAAAAGTTTTACATTAAAATAAACAAAAGGTAACTTATCACATTTATTTTACAGCAGTAGAGGCAGTTTTTTTTTCCCCCTTCAGAGCATGGGACCTGAAACAGGTAAAAATATTCCTCTCTCCCTTCAGTTGAGTGTTCAGTACAGCCAAATGAAATTGATCCGCAGACACTGGTGTCACGTGGCTGAAGCCAGTTGGAAAAATGAGATAGGTGCAAAACTTCTAGTATTTTAATGCATAAAGAAGGATTTAGTAGCCTATCCGTAAGTGTACAGTGAGTGTCTGTGGACCGAGTCCAGAATGATGGAAATGTGAGCTTGACTGTCTGCTTTTAAACTTTCGCAGAAAAATGTTGTGCCTACAAGTTTTTTCCCAGGCAGGCAGCCCACTTAAGATAGAATAATTGACACAAACTGAAACTCATCAACAAGAAAGCACAATTTGTTCCAAATTAATACCAGTCTTCAGATATGACAAAGCAGTTCCCATGTGCCTAGTATTGTCTGCAGAAGGCAGGTAATGGTTTCTGTGCATTCAATTGGCAGACACATAACCAGACAACAGACAAAAGAATACCAACAGTCTTTTCTTCACCTCCTTTTCACACACTTAGTTGGATGAGCAGCGTAGCCAGGGGTTGTTCTTTCAGTCCAACTCACTGTGGCCAATGACCAGCTCATTGCAACGACACCTGAAGGATTCGATGGGTGATTCTGCATTCTTTTTCATCTTGGGGTTCTTGGCTGTAGGCCTTGTAAAGGGTGGGTGCATGTTCTCTGTGCGCCTAGTGCAAGACTTGCGCCGAGGCCTTTCAACTACACTAGCCCACTGTCTGGGTTTGCCACAGAGTCTTCTGTAGATTTCTGTTTGTCTTCTATAACCGGTTACTGCTGTACTTAGGGTCTACTGGAGCCTATCCCAGCTGTCAGGGGGCGAAGGCGGGATACATTCTGGAGTAATTCATTAATTACTCCTAGGGCCACACAGAAAGACAAACAAGCACATTTTAGGACAACATTCCTAGTTTACCTCATGTGCATGTTTTTGGACTGTGGGAGGAATCCGGAGTACCCAGGAAAACACACAGACACATGAAGAATATGCAAGCTGCACAAAGAGGCGCCAGGCCCAGGATCGAACCTGCGACCTTCTTGCTTTGAGGCAACAGCTCTGACCACAGTACCGTAGTGTTGCCTGACTTGGATTGATTTGATTTGCATATATAATTTGGCTTTGGCAAACTTCTTGACAACACTTTGCTTTTATCCAGGTTTGGTTTTGGTCGCTGACTGTATGTAAAGAGTTATTGTGACATCATTCATTGGTTTTCAAACATCCAGTCTAAAGTCTACAGATTGGTTTCATGGTCAGTGCCATCGTGAGCTTCCAATTTGTTTTGAAACCAAAAGATTCCACGTGTGGATGTGTGGATGGTACAGGAGTAGAGCAATGATTCAAGCCCATATACAGTGTCTGCTCCAACACCCGCCCACCCGCTAGTAAGCTGGCTGCACTTGGTCTCTAAACTGTTGGTACACTCACAACATGTTTTTTTTGTTGTTGTTTTAATTAAAGCAAATCAGACAAAAGAACATCAGGGGTTATTCAATTATATGATATATGTATATATTTCTAGCAATTTGCACCAACAAAAAATGTAACCAGTTTGTTATGGTATGAATTTAGTGCTCCTTTATGCATTGTTTTGAGTCTTTTTGCTACCATTTTCCATGGTCCCTACTGGCCAAATGATGGAGTTTAAGTTTTTGTCACTTCCACATTGGCCTTATTTTCGAAACTGGATGCTCCATCCATCTTTATGTAGTCAATGGGTTCTGCACAAGAAGGACATTCAAGGATGCATTTTTTGTATGACCTGACTGAAGATCAAATTTATACCTGCCAGTTTCAGGACAGATGCACCGATGGGCTACTGTCACACATGAATGTAAGAGCCAACATTTTATGTTATAAGTGTGAAATTAGAAAGATTGTCAGTGCTTTTATCACTTTTGTTTTTGTTTGGTATGTAAACGTACTGGTATGCAGTGGTTAGCGCTGCCGTCTCACAGCAAGAAGGTCATGAGTTCGATTTCGGGCCTGGGGCCTTTCTGTTTGGAGTTTGCATGTTCTCCCTGTGTCTGTGTGAGTTCTCTCCGGGTTCTCCGGCTTCCTCCCTCACTCCAAAAACATTCTTGTGAGGTGAATTGGGAACTCTAAATTATCCGTAGGTGTGTATTTGAGTCTGAATGGTTGTTTGTCTCTATGTGGCCCTGTGATGAACTGGCAACTTGTCCAGGGTGTCACCCTGCCTTCACCCTATGATAGCTGGGAGAGGCTTCAGACCGCCGTGACCTTGAGCTTAGGAAGAAGTGGGTATTGAAAATGGACTGATGGATGGATGCCTACTACCCTAGCATTTAATCAGGCGTGAGGACCAGCACAAGGAGGACCCCCTTCAGGTGTGACCTGACTGAAGATCAAACCCAAGTCTCCAAGCGTACACTCTTACCATTAAGTCATTAGGTTGGTAGAGTTGGAGTTGGTAGATTGCAATGGCATTGTAACATCATTTTTTGCGCTCATGGCACAAAGAGATACAAGACACTAACTCAGTCTTCACGGTCCAACCTGTTACTATGGACATATGGGGTAACACTCCAGAGCACAGCATGGTGTTTCTGCCACTACAAATTGCCATGGAGTAGTGGGATTATTTTAGTCTTAGTCAAATGTGCATAACCTTGCTGGCAGCTAGATCACCCAGAATTCATATTTGAATTCTGAGTTTTAGGGGTGTGGGAATGTCGGGAACATAGAATAAATAAATAAAATAAACAAAGGCACAGTGTGGATAATGCAGTAGTTTTATGAAAATGGCCAACAATTCTTTAAAAAAAAATGTTGCTTGGGACAGCAACACATACACACACACACACACGACACGACACTTACACTAAAGCCTGGGGGGAAAAAAAACCCGGCAAACACCAGTTATAGCGACAAAGGAAGACCGTTAAGCTGTTCAGCCCTAACAGCTCACTGGGAAGTGAAAGTGGAATTTCACAATCATGCAACAGAAGCAGAATCAGACTGTAATCAATGATGCATAACATCTCTTCTGCCACAACACAGTGTTCCTCAAGACAGGCTGGCCTGGCCCCCAAAATCAGTCCCTTCTGGATTGCACTGTCTGTTCTGAAGATGGACGTGTGGTTTCTCAGTCTATAGTACCCATAGTCCACATTCTTGAAGATTTGTGCAACTTTTTGATCAAGGGGACAGACGATGTGCAGGTCTCTGCCAGTCCCCATTTCAAGCAGTCCTCATGGCCAAGCGCAGGGAAGAAACCATGCTTTGCTGTGGTCCCCTCCCACACACACACACACACACACACACACACAATCCATGTACTTATCCTGCAGTCTTCACTGTGGCCGCTGCGCCAAAAACCTTACAGAAAATGGTGCACCAAGAACGGTTGAACGTGGTCTCCCCTGGGCATAACTGCGCATGCGCACAGTGTTACCGGAGCGTTTCTGATTCGCGCCTGCTGCCGCCGTGGCCCCAGATCCAGCCCCGCCGTTGGTTCTTTCTCTTGGCACGGCGTCACGTTTGTTCACCACGGAGCCGAGGAGAGCTGTGCTGCCTCCTCTGAGAGTGGGTGGTTTCTGCATGGGCAGATGTCTGCTCGGTCCTGCTGCTGACGCCATTGTTGATTTCAGTGGCTCCACATCCATGGGCTGTACTTAGAAAGGCGACATCAGTGCTCGTGTTGCCGGTGAGTAAGTCGTTTGCAGATTTAGCCCATCTGCCGGTGTTCTGCAGAAACCCGTTCTTTTGTCCAGGTGCGACCGTGAGCTTGTTCACGGTCCGGTCCACCTTACATGGCCGTAAGGAACGTGCCCCCCTCCCTACCCCTCCCCTTGTTTAGCTTCCACCAGCAGCCTTGAGAATAAGCTCGAAGCCGACCTGTTTAGATGGACTCGCTGCCGTGCTTGAGACGTCTGTAGTAGGGAGACGTTCGGAAGATGAAAGTGAACGTGCGTCTGCTCGTCACAGTCGTTAAGAGGAAGCTAGCTGAACTAGCATTAGCTCGGACGGGAGATACTGGGCATCCGATAGCGTCCGTGGTTGTTGACATGATTTATGATTACGTTGCCTTTCATCTAACTCGTGATGGTGGTACCTAATTGGATTGAACGAAGGTTGTATTCGCTTTTATGACAGCTCAAAACATGCGAGTCAATCGTTTGAATCCTACCCTTCGCATATGTTTATAATTATCTTCAATGGCGAGTTTTAGGTGGAGGATAAATAAACGAAACTGATGACTTCGTTTGGAAGTGAGGCACTGATTTATGGTCTTATGATTAGAAAACTGGTTAAGTGTAAATTGTCAGATTGGAACAGTGAAGTTTATTTCTTCGAGACATTTAACTCAATTTCCGAGCGTAAAATTGGTCTACATTCAATAATCGGTATTTAGTATCTAAATGCGACGTAAACTTACTGAAGTAAGATGAAAACTAATCTCACTTGGCTGCGCCCACTGATGAAATAATTATTCGGAAATCAGTTTTGATTGTTGTCATTGAATATTAAAACAATCTTTTTTGGATGATCATGTTTGCCATTCTTTTGTGGAATGCAAAGCACTGCATTAAAACAGAAGAACGTAATACACTGACTAATATCATTTAACAATATTAGTCTGAATTGCGCAAGACTATGTGTTTTTAGAAAGCATGGTTACCTTAATACAACGCAAAAATGTCCACCAGATTTTCTTTTTAAACGGCGAAGTGTTTTCAAAATGTTTTAATGCTTCTTTTTACCTCATTGAGATTTTTTTGTTATATAAATTCCTCAAAAATCAACGTGTGTGTGTGTGTGTGTGTGTGTGTGTGTGTGTGTGTGTGTGTGTGTGTGTGTGTGTGTGAGAGAGAGAGGGAGAGAGAGAGAGAGAGAGAGAGAGAGAGAGTGGAGAAAGAACATGGATTAAAAAGTACCATAGATCAGTCACATCTTCAATGCTGATTTTTATGTAATATGTCTGTCTCTTTTAAATATTACTTTCTAAGTGGGGGCTTCAAGGAATCTTTCTGTCATTAAGCCAATATGTTATTAACTTTTACAAAGCTGTTCATGTAAATTCCAACTGTCATCACTTCCTTTAGCTGTGTGTGTGGGTGTGTCCAATGCAACCTTATTTTATCATATTCAAAAACACTGTGCATGGAGTGCTGCTTGGGTGTGGCAAAAATTAGTAATTTAATGATAATTGCACCTATTTAAAATGTCCGCAGCGTCCTAATCGAACATGTGCTGTCTCTTTAGTGTTTTGATCTCAGCTACTCCAGCTCTGTCTTCTGTCTTTTTCTCAATGCCTCTGTCTTCAAATTAAACATTGCTAATCTTACAGCTGTTTTGCACACCTTACCTTTTATTCTGGCTTTTACCACACTTGACACTTTTCTCCACCTGTTTCGACATGGTTGTTTTGTACATTTCTTCACTTCTGCTGAAAAAATAGCCAAAGAATTTTGACATAAGTAAATTGATATTGTTTTGATTAATGACTGGTGTCACTGAAAGTTTTAAAATGGACATTTGAAACAGCTGTCTCATAATATAATGGGATTTAAGTAAAAATTCAAAATGTTGAAGGTGGTCTAATCTCAGTTAAACGTATAAAACAAATTATTTCAGCAAATTTTCATTTTTAAGATTATGTGTTTTATATTCATGCTATGATTGTAACTTTAATTTTTCTGTTTGTTGTAGAATCAACAGGACATTCACCCACATGATTGCGACGCCTGGATTTCCATGAGACCATTGCAGCCATGATGCTCGGGTTTCAAGGAAGCACACCGTCCAAAGTGTATCCCTGTGTGGCATGTTCAGCCACATTTAATGGACTGGCATCCTTGCTGGTGCATCAGGCAACCCATGCTAGTTCAATCCCCAAAGTTCCTCCTCCTCCACCGCAGACTGGCCTCAACCCCCCAGAAACACCATTAGACTCATCCAGTGAACAGTCCAAAGCGCTGCCACGCTTGCCTGAGAGCTCTACGCCTTCTTTTTATATATGTGACTGTGGTGAAGAATTTCTGGATTTTAATTTGATGTTGGATCACAAGCGTTCACACATTTCTGACCATGAGCTAAAGCAGCCACTGGACAGCAGCCCCTCTACCTCAAGGTCCCCAGTTGTTGAGTCACCCGAGTTAACTGCCAACAAACCAGATGTGGGCCTTGAGAAGGACATTGACATGGCTAGCTGTCCTCAAAGCCAGATTACACAATGTCAAGATGGCTGTGAGGAGCAATTCAAGTTTTTACCCACAGCAGAGGAAACGTCAACACCTGGAGAAGATTGTGAAGACCTGGAACAATCTAATTCTAACTGTGAAAAGACTGAGAAATTGCCCAAAAAAAATAATGTGATGAATCTGCTGGCATCAGTATACATGAAGCGCTTCACAGGCACTCAGCCTTCAAAACTGAAACATGACACAATTACCCCAAAACAAGAAGATGTCCCTGTTGACATCTTGTCAGAAGACCAAACACAACCATCTCCTGTCAGTGATCACTCTATCGCCCAGTTGAGGCGATTGCTTGCAAGACCAAATAAAAAGACTAAAGCTCCGTCTATCACCAGAGTTCTGGAGTCAAGTAGGAAGAAAGTTGTCTCTCTGACAAAATCCTTATCCCCTGTTGTTGTCCTCGAAACCCGTCAGAAACTGAGGGATTCTCACAATAATGGTACATATGGAAAATACCAGTGTGGCCGCTGCCGTAGGGTCTTCGACAACCTGGACCGACTAACAGAGCATCACTTTTTGCACAAAAAAGAAAGAATCAAATGTTGCCGCCGTTGTAAACAATTGATAATTGGCCGGATGCCCCTGTCAGACAAACATGTGTGCCCTCAGTTAGGCAAGAGAGCCCTGCATCTAGCAAAGCCATTTAGAAATAAATTATCCATTAACCCTAAACTAGTGTCATTTCAAAGTCTTAGCAATACTAGGAAGATTTTCTTTTGTCCACTGTGCAAGCACAGTTACGCACGAAGGTGGAATCTGAAAAACCATAAGTGCCAGGGTTCCAGGTCCTTTGCTGCTCGGCAGATTGAGCCGTCTGTTCACAATTTTGGTTCAGAAAGACCAGTCAGTGATTCCACTGCAGATGCCGAAGTTCGAGATGAAATTGATATCAACAAGAGTGTTGGGGTTGGCACTGAAATGACTCCCAGTATCAAGGAAGAGTTGCCTTCTGCCGACCAAGAACAACCTGCACCTTCACAGCTGACATGGACACATCCAGCCAAAGCTTTTCCACCGTTCTTTTCCACATCTTCCATGCCAGAGCACAAAGATGCCTCGACGGAGAAGGAATGTTTGGATGAGAATGAAGACAGCAGTGAAGGGCAATGGACAATGCCTTTGGATGATGAAATGCAGGTATATAGAGAGCAACAGAAATTTGCTATGGATGAACACACAGGCCTACGTTATTTTGTAAGTGATGGTGTGAAACGTTATCCTTGTAACAGGTGTCAGAAAACCTACAGTCGACCTGGCACTTTAAATCGACACTTGCGACTATGTGGGTTTGTACCACATGCAACAGTAGCAAAGGGTTTTGGTCCCTCTACATTGAATGCCAACACTATAAAACCAATGTTTCCTTGTTCTGTCTGTGGTAGGAGCTTTAACCGCAAAGATAACATGATGACTCACAAAAAAAGGTGTCAGTTGCGTCATCCAAATAATGCTGCAAATACAGGGCCTGCGCTGCCTAATGTCACGAGCGGTGCAACGGACAATCAAACCCAGGAGGAGAATAGCAGCGCCTGGGGTATCATGTCTTTGCCCTCTGTACTGCCAAGGAGAGTAACGTGTGAGTGTGGTGTTGGATTTACATCTCCAAGGCTTCTCCTGGAGCATCTGCAGAAACACGCCCAAGAATCATACACTTGTCCTACTTGTGGAGAGACTGTAAACTCCTGGGCCGACTATGAAGTTCACCTACAGATTCATATGCATCCCCATAATCAGCTGCTGAAGATCCTGCAACCCCAGAAGTCCCAACCTCTGTTAATCTGCCTTCAGCAGCAGCGACCACAGCAGCAAACTTCGCCGACATTGAATAAGCTGTCGCAGAATCCACCTGTCGCTGTGGACAAGCTTCCAAGTCCAGCAAGAAAACCACAGAGGATTTCTTGCATGCGGTGTAACAACACTTTTGCTGCTCACTGTTCCCTCCGGCGACATCTCACCCTAAACCGATGCAGAGGTGTGCGGCCCACAAATCCGCCCACAAACCCACCGAAGACCCACCGCTGTTTGCACTGCAACGCTGCTTTCCATAACACAATTGGTCTTTTGTTTCACCAGAGAAGTGGCACTTGTAAGCCCGCCGTCATCAAACCTGTGCGCTGCCCAGCCTGTCCTCGCTGGTTTGGCACTGTGGACGGTTTGCAGAAACATCTGCTCACTCACAAAAAGAAAGCTGAATCGCATCGTTGTGACATTTGTCAAGGGACATACCCAAGCCTAAAATCGCTTAAAATCCACCGCAGGAGAATTCATCGCATCTTGGTTGGGAAGGCCATGCCAAGGCACAAAGAGCAGTTAACGTCTTAATGCCAATGAGATTATTTGTTTTTTTCTGTTCATAGATACATTGTTGTATGTACAGTCATAAAGGTGTCATTATGTCTTTTTCAAAGCTCTCCTAGAGTGTAATAGAACAAGTAATCACTGTAGAGATTGTACATAAGAAAATGCTTTGATATACTTTACATCTTAATTTTTAATCAAGCCAATTATTTTATTCATAGTCTCATTAGCTCGTAAATGTTGGTTTGAATATTTGGTAACCAAACTTTTCTCACAGATGTGGCTGTAACCTGTTACCAGTGTCAATAAAAAGAAGTCTGTGAAAAACAATACTGTTGTTATGAGAGAGCGACAGAGAGATGGATGTACTTTATTGATCCCAAATCGGGAATCTACACTGTTGCAGCACTTATAAAAACAGAACAAAAATAAACTATTAACTATGCAGTAGTTATAAAGACACTCAAGTCAATCTATGTACAACAAAAACAAAACAAAGACAATGTGAAAAAAGCAAATTGTGCAAAGGCAGGGATAATAAGCAAGGTTTCCTAAACAATTATTGCAAAATTACTGAAAAATGTCCAGAATGCTATCTGTCACACAGCAGGGAAGAGTTGTAGAGCGTGATGGCTCTCGGCAGGAAGGATCTTCTGAAGCATCCCTTCAGACAACGCAGCTGTCTCAGTCTCAGATGCCCTGCTGTCTGTCCAGTTTGTGGTGGAGATGGTGGTCCTGGTTGTCTATGATGAATAACAATTTGTTCAACGTCCTCTCCACCACCACATTAGTCATCATGAATTAAAACAATGTCTTTATAAAATTCATAGACGACCAATCTCATACATATTGTAGTGATTTTGGGGTCGTACTTGTATTTACAACAACAACAAAAAAAGAAGAAGCTTAATTTCCGAATAGTCTAAGCGGGGAATGAGGTGGGAGAGATGTCTGCTCAGTTAAACACTCCAGGTGTATTACAACGTCTGAACGATAGGTGTCGCAAAAGGAAGCAAACGGACTTGGCAGTCAACCCTTTGCAGAGGAAGAAGGAGTAGGATCTTCCCGTTGGGTTCGTTAGCATGGCTAATGGGCTATATGTTACTCAGCCTCTCAAAACACCGGTAAGCTTAGCCCGTTTCAGTGTTTCACGTCAAGATTGATGCGCGCTATGCGGGCAGTCTCCGCAGCTTAACAGACTATTGACAGGGCAGCGGACGAACCTTGGCTTTTTCATCACGGTAAGACATCATCATCATTGTCCAGGAGCAAGCAGGGCTAACGTTAGCACGCTACGCTTCAAGCGGGTTTCCGCGCGCCCCTTAAATGTTTTTTTCTCCCATGGCTGTGAAATTGTTATTATTTCTAAGTTAAATTGTAGGATTTCTTTTCGTGAGAGCCGTACATTATGAACAGTGTTATCCATCGCATTTATTATTACATCAATTTGTGTCTGGTTTTTGTTTTTGTTTAGTTTTTTTGGTTGTTGTTTTTTTTAACTGATGCAGTTCAATTATTTCAACGGGTAATTTGTTCGTCCTTAAAGCTGAAAGGGGGAGTGGGAGTTCTGATGGTGGGAGTCGTCAGAGAAATTAAGGATTATGATTTATTACAGTCAGTTTTAAAATGAGGGTACATGTCGTTTGTGATACAGTATGTTCGCCATTAGCATAACTAGCCAGTTGGGTTGGACGTTTCTGTCACCATAAAACTGAGAGACATAATGTGTGCTGTAATACTTAATTTACGTTCGTTTCTAAATACACTTCCTTTTCGCCCCCCCCCCCCCCAGGTCCGCTGTTGCACAGGACCCCACTTTATCAGGGAGCATAATCTTGGCCTGATCATGGAGAAGGAGGTTCGTAAAGTGAACAATATTGAGGCGGATGGCTTAGGCAGAGACCTCATAAACGCTGGCCGTTTCTGCTTCAGCTGTGAGCAGATATTTGCAAATCGGAAATGCCTTGAGGAACACGTATGCCCTGCTTCAACCTTTATCTGCTCCTGTGGAACTGAGTTCACCGAATACAAGGACATGGAGGAGCACGGCACAACTCATGAACCTGGACACCAAGTACTTGATCACGAAACAATATGGAAACGCAGGCTGGAGAAGCGCCAGGCAGAGGAGGAGCAACTGAAAAGAATTGAGACGGGTGATGTGATCTGGAAGGTTCCCAAACTGGAAAATGCAGCTTCAGTAGCGTCACCATTGAAGCCTCCACCTTCTGTCACACAGCCTTCCATACTGCCCCAAGCGTCTGTGCACCCTGTCAAGATCTCACAAGTGCCTGTTTTGGATCCTTTGTCTCAACCACATTGTCAATCAAATCCCACCTCCTCAAACACACAGGTGAAGAGTATTTTTGGAAGTGTAGGTGCACCGACGGTGGATCTTTGGACACTTTATCAGCCAGTTGTGTTGGTGAAAGGGTCCCGCGTGCATACGAAGGTGCAGTTTTACACCTGTGGCAGGTGTGGGCAGCATTTTACAACAAAGTCTTCTCTCATAGCCCACCACAGCACTCATGTCGTGGATAAAGTTTCTGGTTGCATAGGGTGTGGACTGCTGCTTTCCAGCAAGAAGCTGGTACCTCGTTTCCATGTTTGTAACGCGCCCAACAATATGACAAAGTTAAAGGTCATCACTGCAAAACCACAAAGGCCTAATCTAGTTCAATTAAGCAAAAGCCTCAATCAGGCTCAAAACGCTGGCCCTGTTAAGGCCCTCCCCACTCCCGAGTCAAAAAGCCTGAGCCATGTCAGCACAGGCAGCGAGGTACCTCGTGCCACTTTGTCTCGACAATTTAAAAGTAAAAATACTAAAGTAAACAGCCAAAACAATCGGAAGCTGCACGTCCGTCCGCTGCTGCCCAAGACGTCAAATCCTCATGTGATAAATGCTGGCGGCACTGTCCCCCTCTCACCAATGGTCTGTAGTGCGAATGTAGGTGCCTATGACAAAAGTAGTAATCCTCGCCCGATGACTGTTCCCGGGCTGTCGAAGACACCCCTCGTCTCGACATCAGCGGTGTCAAACAATCAAACAAAAACACCACCTGTGTCAAGGGGCTTCACGTGCCGTGTCTGTTACGTTCCCTTTGAAACCTCGACGCTGCTCCAGAGACACAAGTGCACCAAAGCAAAGGAATTCATGGCACAACAGAGCCGTCCCGGGAAACAGCAGTACAGGATAAATAGCGCAACAGTGGCACCAGGCTCCAGTCTTGCCCCGATGAACGGTGAAAGAATGTTTGGACTTCACGCCTCTGCTAGCATCAAGCAAAACCAGGTTTTGGCCGTCAGCCTGAACCAAGGACATGGAGCACTTCAGGCTCATTGCAAAACTGAAGGAGATGTGGAAGATGATTGTTACATTGTAGAACCAGACAAAACTGCAGAGATGATTTATCAAGTGACCTCCTCTGTCCCTATTAAGACTTGACAAAACTAAAAGCATCACCAGTCTGCATGTTGGTTTTATTTTACGATGGACCAAGAGCTTAAAGATGGCAGTCCCCATGGAAATTTACATCAGTCAGTGGCCTGTTTGATTCCTGACTGGCCATCTGGCTTTAACTGCTATATTCAAACAAGTGTAGATGAATAGGAACAATAAATATACATCTTCAGAGTAAATATTCATTTTGTCACTTAACAGTTTTGGATTGCCAAGAGTTTAAAGTTGCTGTCTTTATTTGGTTGGAAAAAACAAAGTTATGTGTATGTATGATTTTCCCAAACTCTGTGGGATAGTCACATATTGTATTATTGCTATTGTATTATTGTCTGTTTTTTTATGTTTTAGTATGACCAGAATGTGTTGTGAGGCTGTGGGAATTGATCACATCTTGTGTTTCTTCACATTTTGTCCAAATCTAAGAGTACAGTATGTTGTATTAAACTATATTTTCCAAGTTCAACGTTTGCATTCGTTTGTGTCATCACAACTTTTATCTTCACCCTAACAAGCACCCCAAGAGCAGTTAAGCAAAAAAAAAAAAAAAATCCAAGTACTTTTAAAAGTGAGGGCACACTGCGGTATATTTGAATTTGTAGACAACGGATGTACATTAATTCAATTTTTATGTACCGTTTTGATTTTCACAGAGACAGTTTTTTTTTTTTGTTTCAACTCTTGAATTTAATTCAGGATGTGGTGCTGCTAGTTCTGACCCAACATTAAGTGAGTTCCCGGGCTCTTGTCACATTTGATACCTGTGATAAATTGGCGACTTGTCCAGGGTGTTATCCATCACCCCGAGAGACTTCAGCATTCTCCCTGACACTGAGGGCAGGAGGAGAGGCAATAGAAAATGGGTGGATGGACGCATTCGCGATAACTGCCACATGACCGTGACCTCCAGCAGAGGGAGCTGCAAAGAACAAAAACAGTGCGCTCCGTGTCCGCTAATGATGACGTAAACTGGGGCGGTGGGGGAAAAAAAAAAAATCTGCCATGTTTATGTGCAGTCTGCAGCGTCCCGTAAGCGAGAAAATAATTAGAACTCTATCCAAGTAACAGTCCATAACCTGCCTTTAAATTTAAACAAGTAGCCGAGTGACCTATTTTTTCTATAGTTCTTTCAACTGTTGTATTTTGAAATATAATATAGTATATAATGTATTATTATCACATATATTTCAAGGCCGACAAAAAAGGAAACAGTCTTGGACATCCAAGACTAAATGACAGGAGCAAAACATAACGTCTTCATAGTTCTTGGTTCGTCTATCACAAATTAAAATGTAAATGAAGGATAGGTTTTTGTGCTCAAGTTAATTCGCGCATCCCTCATAAACGCATAACAAGACTTATTATTATTAGAATTATTATTATTATTATTAGTAGTAGTAGTAGTCTTGTTCTTGTTTCATCTTAATAGATAAATCAGAACACAAGGACCATACCCGATGTTAACGTTATAATGGAACTACTAATGAATAATAACAGCCGCAATAACTTTAAGTTTCCTAGATGTTTGTTTTCTACATACCGTGACCTCAAGTTATTTTTATTTCGCTGAATAAGTCAGCTGTCCAAACTTCCCACGGCACCTGAAGCGCACATTGTGTGTTGCTGCTCGGCTGACTGGCACTCTTTAGCATTGCTTTTGTGCACGTACATAGCGTTGTTTCTCTGCCAGGAGTTGTTGTCAGTGGGAGAAACGAGGTGCATGGCAGTTGCCCTGACATCAGTGCACTTCACGCTCTCCAGCTATTGAAGAAAACAGCCATTAAGCACCGCGCATGTTGTTAGCTCCGGGCTAGCAGCCTCAGCCAGAGGGTCTGCATGGCTTGACGGGCGCCAGTGTTGACTCTCTCACGCAGGTAAGCAGTTTGCACTCATGACCAAACACCGTGCTTGCTGAACGCCAAGACTCCCTTTCGATAAATGCGGACAGTTATTCTGGCAAAGGTTGTGTAACGTCTGACTTATTTGTGGCATTCAATTTGAAAAGAACCGGATGTGTTGAGCTGGCCTACTAGAAAAATACACCTTCACTTTCTCATGCAGGAGTCATGTCTTCTCTTCCGCCGCCTTGATGATGAAGTGATGGAGCTCGCCGACACGCTGGCGTCATGCGTGTCCATTTGAGTCATTTTCAGGCTCAGTCACATATTGCACACATGCGGCTGTGTGCACCTGATGCCGATTGAGACATAGGCTGTTGTCTTCTCTGGAGTCGTGGCTGTTGCAACGGTATTAGCAGCCGCTGTGCGTATTCTGAACTCAACTGAAGAAGACGCAACAATCGTGTGCATGTCTGTTTATTTATTTATTTATTTATTTTATTCCTAGTTGCAAATTAAACCAGTGATCGTTTGCCTGGTCCAGAAGTTGTGCACCGGGTGGTCGGCTCCGTGTTCAGCCACCATCAGATCCGGAAAACGTTTTTCTTCCTGTGCCATTTTGGACCAAAGGAGCAGTACTCTAAATAAATGCCATGCTGCATCAAGTGCATCTTAACAAACGTGGACTGATTGTCGCCAAATCCAGCTAGTTTACGTGGATGTTGATCCGTCAAAGTGGGCATCAGCTGGAATGACTCCTATGGAAACTACATCATGCTGGATATGTCAGCGTTTCCACTCAGGATTTGCATAATGGCATATTAATCAGGTTTTGATGATGTTTTTGTTTTTGGACTCAGCTTGCATGTCTTTTTTTTTTGTTTGTTTGTTTGTTTACTACACCTGCATTCTATGTGTGTGAGTGACAGTGGTCTCTGTCACTGTTTAATCAACAGACTCCTGACATGGGGAGTAAAATGTCCTTCAGCCGAGGGGGTGATGACCAAAATGCAGCCTCCGATTTGTCTGCTGTGGCATCACATCCTCGCAGCTCCTCTTCAGACAGCACACAGGTAGCCAGTGAGGAAGGACCGCTGCCACTTGACCTTAAAAGTTCTACTCCTTCTCAAAGTAAACGGGACGACATGCAGATTTGCTGTGCAGTTGGACTCTGTGTGGATGCATTTTTTATTATTAGTCATTGAATTCCCACCTTGGAGCACACTTGGTTTCTTTTTTGGTGTTTTACAACGGAGACTATCTGCAGCTTTGATTGTTAGTCTGGATTAAACCGCTTGCCACATAATTGCTAAGTATTTTGTACTCCAAAAATGCATGTGATTTGATACAGGAGATACATTAATTTGTTGTGTTTTTATTTTTGTTATTATGTTGTTTATGTTATGTTTTTAATCTTTTTCTTAATCTTTTTCTTAATTTTATCTACTTAGGATTTAGCTGAATTGTATGTTGGCTTGGCTAAAATAAAACAGTGATAGATAAACTCATAAATGGTTTTACTCATTATATACTTTCATTCTGAGAGTGTTTTGTGGTAATACAAATCTGTTGTTTGTTTATAACTAATTACCTTTTTTTTGTCTCTTTGTAGATACATGAATACAGTAAATTCACCAATGAAGAGCTGGAGTCCAGGAGGAGAGAGGAAAGAAAGTCGATGTTACTGGCCGGACAAGCAAATGAATCCAACTTATCGGGTCATATGGAGTCCGATGGCTTTGTTACATCTGAAACAGTGAGAGGAACCACCTGTAAGCACAGTGGGGACGTCCTGCCACAGGAAGGGGAGCCTCTGATAACAGACGTCTGCAGCACCTCTGCAGAAAGCTACGGACAGCTGAGCAGAGGCCGCAGGAGACGCGGGCGCCCTAGAAAAGAACCCTTACAACCCTTTTTGAGCACAGAAAGGAAACCCAGACCTCCTGCTGAACTCGGTTCAGTTCAGCATCAGGATGCGGATTTCGTGACGTCTTTGACAACACACATAGATAATCACATTGCTGATAACGTGCCCAAAACTGTCAAGGGTCCAGTTGTGGAAAATCCGCCTTTTAGGAACATTTCTGATAGTATCACTGAAGAGGACATTCCTGAGGTGCCAAGGAGGACTAAGAGAAGAATAATACCTAAAAACCGAGACATTGAAGATGTTAAACCTATGTTTACTAAAGTTAATGGTGCCAGTGCTTCTCTTGCTGATGCCAATAGTTTAACTGTAGCTACAAGGAGAATAAGAAAGAGAGATCAGCCGCCTGCAAATGAAGGTGTGATTATTGAACCAGTTGGCACAGTCAACCCTGTCGACACGAAAGAGATTCTACCAGAAAGCGAAGACACCTTCAGGCCTCAAGACCCTAAAAGAAAAGGACCAGAACCAGCTGATCAGCTTGTGCCAGCCAACACACCCAAACCAGATGATTCCCAGTGTGTGTCCTTAGTATCGCACAATGAACAGGACTTCAGGGAGGGAGCAGAGCAGGACGAACCGATGGCCCTAAACACTGACAAAAAAGAGAGTGATGGAGAAAGAGGGGATGGTTTTCAATGCCACAAGTCTGTGGGAAAGCAGTTTCCTGAGCTAAAGGAAGATGCAACACTTCAAGCTATTCTGCATCCTGAGCGAGAAATTGAGTCTGAAGGTGTTTTTCCAGAGGATGTGAACAATCTCCATTCACCAAGCAGCCTGACACAGAGTAACGGCCCTAAAATTCAGGATTCAACTGACGTCGATGGCGGCAAGGAGACACAATCAAACAAGACTGCAGAATCACTACAACACCACAACAGCGTTCAGAATGTTCCCCCGACAGATGTTCCGTCTACTGAAAAACTAGCACAAATGATTCCGATTCTCACAACTGTAAAAACTGAGAATGTGGAGATCGAGCTAAGTTCAGGGGCCCCTGTGTCCGAATCCAGCAGTCATGTCATTTTCAAGCATCCCAAAAACACTACGGCAACACCCGAGGGCCAGCTCTGCCACACAGTTGCTTACAGACGGAAAAGGGGCGGCAAGAGAAGGAGGCGACTGAGTCACATTTTGTTGCAGACGGCCCATCTGAAAGAGGGGCAGGAAATGAGTGCAGGAGACTTGGACATTGGCGGCGCCCAAACTGACCACATGAACGTCAGTTACGTCAAGAAGGGGGGCAAAACACTGCTAAAATGTGGCGACTGCAGCCAGGTCTTCAAGTTTCTGTCCCAGTTTGTCATTCACCAGCGTGTCCACACGGGGGAGAGACCTTACCAATGCCCCGAGTGCGACAAAGCCTTCAGCAAAAACTCCAATCTCAACCTTCACCTCAAGACGCACCGAAAGAACGACGGGTTTCAGAAATGTCAAATTTGCCGGCGGAGGTTCCCCACCTCAGAGTACGAGAACCATGTGAAGTGTCACGCCTTGAAGAGGGAATTTGAGCAGAACGGTGAGGCGAGCCTCTACGAGACCACCCGTGTCCCCACCCCCACCTCCACCCCAACTTTCGCCAAACCAGGTCTTCCGGAAGCCAAAGTGGAGAAGGTCTGTCAGTATTGCGGTAAGACGTTCCGTTTCCAGTCGGCCCTCATCAGGCATGTGCGCATCCACACCGGGGAGAAGCCCTTCAAGTGTGACATCTGCGGCAAGGCCTTCGGCCAGGCCTACTTCCTGCGCGTGCACGAGCTCACGCACTGGTCGGTCAAGCGCTACAACTGCACGCGCTGCGAGAAGTCCTTTGCGCACTATAGCAACGCCCGCAAGCACACGTGCCGGCCCCTGCGGAAGGACACCGACTCGCAGCGCTCGCGGCCCTCGCTCACCTACACGTGCCACATATGCAAGAGCATCTCGGAGAGCTTGCACCAGTTCAACAGCCACATGCGGGAGCACACGGGAACCAAGCTCTATCGCTGCCTCTACTGCGACAAACTGTTCGGTGACCCCGCCGAGTTCAGCAGTCACCGGACCCAGTGCGCGGGCGGGAAAGCAATGTCCAGCGGCGAGATCCAGGAGGAGCAGCGGGTGTCGCTGGTCCAGTACAAAGTGCCCAGGTCCAGGTCCGCTTCGGTTCCCCTCCCGGGTCCCGACCACAAGACGCCAAGCGAAAGCAAACGAGCGGAGGCGCCCAAGAAGCGCCCGGTCGACTCCAAGAGGCCATTCCAGTCGACGGTCACGGCCTCGCACCCGCTGTCTGGCTTCGTGTCCAGGCTGAACAATTTGGACGCCAGCTCGGACCCCAGGAAGTACCTGTGCCCGAGTTGCGGGAGGCTGTTTCGGCACATGGGCAGGCTCCGGGCGCACATGCTCACGCACGCGCCGACCCAGAGCTACTCCTGTGCCTGTTGCGGCAAGACCCTGGAGAGCTGGCGGAAGCTGTGGCTCCACCAGAGGGTCCACCGGCAGCGGCGCGGCCGCTTCGCCTGCCCCCAGTGCGGCCGGGGTTTCCGCTTCACCGAGGCGTACAAGAGGCACATGAGCGAGCACCCGGACTTCCAGTGGGTTCAGGTCAGACCCAAGAGAGCGCCCCTGCCGTACCAGTGTGACCAGTGTCGCGGCAGCTTCAAAACACTCGATCAGCTCTTCACCCACCAGCTCTGCCACATCTCCATGCAAGAACCGCAAAGGGAGAGCCACTTTGATTTGTCGGTCGTCGATGACTGCAACGCCTTGCAGTCCCACAACAGGGTGGTCGTCCTCCCGGCAAACAGCCTCAGTCTGACGGCAAACCCGAAAGATGGCAGCACGGCACCGAGCGCCGCGGTCAAACATCGGTACCTGCTTCCAAAGACGTCATCTCAAAACCCCAACAGTTTCCCCGTCCAACCTCAGGCTTTGGCCGTCGGCAAGAATACTCCCTCCGTTCAAGACCCGAAAAACAGAACAGACAAACACTGTGACAGGGGAGTGGAAAGTTCACTTGGGAGACCCATCACTCACATTAGAACTGTGAAAAGACAGACTGGCCAGAGTGCCGCCGTGTCCAGTGAAGGCTCCTTAGAAGAGGTTAAGTGTGTTGTGTGTGGCTGTGCGTACCCTGCCATTGCAGATCTTTACCAACATTATTTGAAGCATGCGAGGGATGAGGTATAAAGAAAAAAACAACCCCTTTCTCAACTGTTCAGTTTCTGAATGATGAAAATGGTTTCATGACTAGTGCCTGTCAGTGTGTATCTGATTAAAATCATACATCCAATATACAAAAAAAAAAAAACTTTTTCCCCCTGGGATGAGCACAGAACTCTAAAGTCCGGCTAGTTTCTTTTACTACGTTTATGTGCAACAAGAACAGACAACATATGGTTTTCATTGAACACTGTGTTGAAGATGGTGCAGCTCTTGGCGTCCAGACCATTTTGACATTGTATTGCATTATGTTCGGCCATTTCCATGATCTACATAACAGGCCGATTTAGAATCTGAGTAAAAGAAATGCTCATTGAAAGTTAATTTAAAAAGCCTGATTATCAAAAATAATTTGTTTTCATTTTTCAATCGATGCCACTGCTAAAACATTTGGAATTCTGTTTGTGGGCACACTCGCCCATTTCTGTTTTAGATCACCTTGTCAAAGTGCTCATCACATTTAGTCTGGTCCTGGATTGTCTGGTCTCCAGAAAATTAGGGGCTGGACTGACTGTCTTATTTGTTGTTATACTTTTTTTAATGGCTAAATATTTCCAAATAATTCAAATTAACTATGTTTAAATTGAAATTGAGCTGGTTTTAATTTTGTTTTGTTTTTTGTTTGTTTGTTGTTGGGTTTCTTTACAACTTTTGTGCCTCAAGGAGCTATATAATATAAATCGGCTCATTATTCTGCAACAAAAACGTTTGGGTAACATAGGGAACTGTTGTCAACGTGACATCTAGAATAGAAAATGATATATGCGTGTTTGTGTGCGTTGGTTTCAACCGGCTGTATTGTGTTTTTCTACTCCCTGTCTTAGAAACCTTTGGCTCCCCACCTATCCTGACAGGTAATGGTCCCATTACATCCTCACTTGCTGAGACAGTGGTGCTGAGGATGCAGCATCTTTCTGTGAAATGATTTTCTTGACTTTTATTGTCTTTTTTTTATCGACTGACCAGGACCTTTTTGTTTGATGATGAATAAATAGTTTCTTTAAAAAAGACTTAATATAAGAAAATAAAAATATTCAGCTCACATTTGTTTTGGTTTCCTCTCCAACAAAAGACGCCATGTATTTCAAGTTTCAGTGCTCTAACAATTGCGCCAATTTGAAAAAAAAAAAAAAAATTGGATTGCATTTACAGATGGAGTCTTAAAACAAAAACAGTTTGTCACGTTGTCACCTTACTTTATTGTATATGACTTTGATATAGTTTATCTTAACAATAAACATGAACTTTGATCGATGTCCTGGTCTTGTCATTTTTAAGCAAAAATCAGACATTTAATTATTTTCTTTAATTCTGTATTTAATGCTTTGCAGTATACCACATTTAACACTGTTGGGATTTTTGCACTTTCATTAGAAATACATTTTTTAATGGTGTGATTGGTAATGGTGATTAGCTGAGTATAATGACTTCCAGTGTGCCAAGAAATCAAGCTTTTGAGACGGCTTTGGTGTTATTGTTTATTTGAACATTTGCATGTCTAACAACAGTTGGCTTGAAGCGACTTTAGTTGGAGGACATGGTGTTCTGGATCCAGGAGTTGTAGTTGCAGACCTTGGCGTACACACCGGGCTTGTTCTTCACAGCGCAGCCGTAACCCCAGGACACAACACCCTGCAGTTTACCGTTGCAGACGACAGGGCCGCCGGAGTCACCCTGAACCAACGGAGAGGGAAGAACGTCAGATAGGGGTTTCCGAAGTTTGACTTGTCAACTTGTAGATACATAAAGTGTCGTACCTGGCAGGAGTCCTTGCCTCCCTCCATGAATCCAGCGCAGAACATGTTGGAGGTGATCTGACCGGGGTAGGCGTTCTTGCAGGTGCTGTTACCCAGGATGGGGGCATCCAGACACATCAGACGGTCGGGGTAGTTGCCTGAAGAAGAGGGAGAAGGTGTCAGCAGCCTGTCGTGTGGGGGAAACTAAGCTGGTTGTCTTGTACTGACTTCCAGAGCCGCTAGTGTTTCCCCATCCGGAGATCAGGCATCTGGTTCCGGCGCTGGCACAGCTGGAGGGCAGGGACACGGTTTTGACGTAGTTGTTGAGGGTGGCGGGCTTGCTCAGCTTGATCAGCATGATATCGTTGTCCAGGTTGTAGCTGCTGTAGCGGGGATGGCGGATGACCTTGGCGGAGTTGATGAACTGCTCGGTGCCCTCGTTGATGGCAATGTTGTGCTCACCAAGACGCACCTGGATGCGGCTGCATGGCAACACCAGAGTTAAAATGACGCGCAGGCAATGTGGCCTTCACGTTTTTTAGTCACTATTTTGATTTTTGGCACTTTGGTGTAACATTCACTTACGACTTGTAGCAGTGAGCGGCAGACACCACCCAGGTGCTGGAGATCAGGGAACCTCCACAAAAGTGGTAGCCAGAGTTGAGGGAAACCTGGTAGGGCGCAGAGTTCTTCCTGCACTCGTAGCCTCCGACAATCTTGTCATCTTCATCGATGGGAGCAGCGTCTGGTAAGAGAAGACGGTTTAGTCACTGCTAGTTCACTCGTCCAGGCATACATATCTGCCAGCTTAGAAAGAGTGATTTCATACTCACATGCCACTGCAAACAGGGCCAGCAGAATGAAAGCCTTCATGTTTGGTTTGTTTCCAAAACTCCTGTCTCTGCTCAGGTCTAGCAGCCTCTTATATCCACACCGCACCTCGCTTATCTGATTGGCAAAGGACACATATGCCTCTATTTGTCCGAATATTGCTGAGCACTGTGTGAAAGCACATCTGGAAGATAGCTAGAAGAAATGATAACAATTTGAATTTACACAAGCGCTCGCAAAAGTTAATAACTTATTGGCTTAACGACATAGATGGGTTTCTTTGGTGTATTCCTTAAAACCCCACTTAGAATGTAATATTTAAAAGAGACAAAGATATTACATTAAAAAAAAAATCTGCATCAGGAAAATAAAAAAACATTCATTGATAATGTGAATGATCAATGGTGTGGTTGTTTTTTTTAAATTATTTTATCCATGCTCATTCTCCACTCACACACACACACACACACACACACACACACACACACACACACACACACACACACACACACACACACACACACAAATATATATATATAGAAAACAATGGGAACATGCATGTTGAAAATTGTCATGCACACAGACATGTTTTTAGGGGATTGCCTGTATATTGTATTGCTGACTGGTCAAATACATGTTCTGTGTACCGTGTGTGCAAACACACCTGGAGATACGAAGGCCAGTTTATCAACAAATAATTCCAGTGTGACAGACGTGTAAATTATAGAAGCCATTCACTTTGACTTACTTGAAAAGACTTAAGCACATTGAAATAAAAACCAAACAAACAAGCAGATGTGTCTAATACTACTTTTAAAATGGTTCTTCACCAAAGTTATCAAGATTTGATGTGCAAGATTACACATACACGTGCAATCAGTTACTGGGTCATTTCAATTTCAATTTTACTCCAGTCCATCGACCACTTATGTATATTGTGCAGGTATTAACCCGAAACAAGATAGAAACGGTTACTGCTGTTCACCACAACATAATCTCTGCTCCAACTCCAACAGTTGAAAAACAAAAAACAAAACTCCCTGCAGGGAATAACTGTATCGATATCTAGAGACTGTTGCATAGATCCCCTTCCATGTAGCTGCCATGTCAGTGTATGTAGTTTAGCTGTGCTGTGCTCCATAGGTTTGTCTAGGAGCGATCCAACCAGGTCTATTTCTGTATTATTAATTTCAATCCATGAATTATATATATTAATTACATACGCCTAAATCTTCTTCTTTTTTCAGATGTGAGGTTCATTTTGAGGAATAATAATACTAATACTAATTCATCATTCATTCATCTTCTATACCCGCTTATTCCTATTCAGGGTCACGGGGGTCTGCTAGAGCCTATCCCAGCTGTCTTAGGGCGAAGGCAGGGTGACACCCTGGACAAGTCGCCAGTTCATTGCAGGGACGCTAATACTAATATTAATACTACTGCTACTACTACTACTACTACTAATAATAATAATAATAATAATAATAATAATGTATATTATTTATTATATATTATTATTATTATTATTATTATTATTATTATTATTATTATTATTATTATTATTATAAGTAGTAGTGGTGGTAGTAGTAGTAGTAGTAGTAGTAATATCATTGTTGTAACGATAGAAAATCTCCAGCGCGTTGCCTTGCCTGGAAATAAACCGGGCAACAGGTTTTGGCTAGGAATGTCCTGAATGTACCCTGTCTGTGACGTCATCAACAAGCGACCGTCTTCGGTTTGTGTATCGGCCGCTGAGCTAGCAGCTGCGCCGACTGTTGTTTTGGTTTTGTTGTGTCTCCCATGTGCCGTTGACATGAGGTAAGACCCCCACGGCGTCGGCGCTCTCTTCCTGTCCGCCCGGCAATCATCGGCACTGTTTTAGCCGAGACTGTGGCAGCCCGTTAGCCTGCAGCTAGCTTCAGTGCAAGATCAGCATCTAATGTATGCGGAATACGCAACCATTGCGGATGTAGCGCAGACAAAAAATGCGCATCGATGCGGCAGCAACGAGAATTTAGTATATGCAAGAGGAACGACATAGGTCTTAAAGTGACTACATGTCAGTCAGCAGTTGTGTTGTTTTGTTGTTGAGTGATCTATTCCCGCCCGTGTGTAACAGTTGGACGTGTAGATGTGCCCCCAGGCTGTTCTTGGCGCAATCACACAGTTGATGGTTGCATTAACATGGCATTACACATATATGGATTCACGTGGCTGTAGCAAGCCATAAATGTATCCGGCGCTAAATTGTGACAGGATTCTATCCCCTGTTCAATTTTCACTCAGCTGCAATGGCTTGAATCTCTTAGAAGGAGTGCTGGCGCTTTCTATGAAATCACGCCGTCGTGATCGTTCTTGGGAGCACCTACATGACACAGATGCTCTGTGTTTTAAGGTCATAAGTAATCAGTCAGGCTTTATATGCGTGTTGATGGGGCCGCAGCTGCCAAACTCAGAATTGACCTGCCAGTCAGTTCTGCTGTGAATCAGATCTGACCAATGACTGAGTACTACGAGGAGGGGGGGCTGCTGTACGAGCAATCGCCTCCCATGCACATCAAAGTGGAGTCTCCGGAGGAACCCTTTGGAGGGGGAGCCTCAGAGAACGGCTTCCCCAGGGAGGATGAGGACTCTGATGGCAGCTGTGACCAGAGCAGCGGCTTACATGGGGGGCTCCCCTTCAACGTGGTAGTGGTACATCCGAACATCATGGCACCAGGCATGTCCTCAGATGACCTGTTGTCCATTGAGCAAAGTAAGCTTTTGAATGTGTGTCCATTAAAATGATATAACTTATAGTGTGTTGAATTAGTATATTGTTGAATTATAAATAAGCCCCTTTGGTGCATTTCTTATTCAAAGCAATACAAACACAATATACACAACCTGTCAAAGGTTGGGACACACCTTATGAATTTAATGTCTTTTCTTTCATTCCCATCACTATTGGCAGTGCAGTTTCTCATTGAAGGCATCAAAACTATGTATGAACACATGTAATTATGTAGGAAACAATAAAAGTGTAAAATAACTCAAACATATTTTCCTTTTTTTTTTTCAAAAGAGCAAACTTAAAAAAAAAAAGCATATTTAGAGCTATTATAATGTTTTTTTCTTTGCTGCACGATTACATATATGTTGCTCATATTTGATGTCTTCAGTATCGATCTGCAGTGTAGAAAGTTGTAAAGATTTAAAAAAAAAAAAAAAAAAAAAAAAAAAAGAAGGCGTGTCCAAACTTTTGACTGGTAGTGTATGTTATAATAATAATAATGATAGTAATAATACAAATAGGAACAGCACACTCTTCTTCTTCACAAAGCATTTCTAGTTCTATTAGCATTGTCTTTTTTTTCTTCTCTTTTTTGGGGTCACCTTCCATACTTCTCTTCCGACAGACAGAGCAATGTCAGCAGCACTGGCCGCTGGTGGCGCAGGGAAACGTAAGAGTCGTTTCAGCGGCGCAGAGCTGGAGGTTCTGGTGTCTGAAGTGACGCGGTGCGAGGGAGAGCTCTTCGGTCCAGCGGGAAGGCTCAGGCGACGCGAGAGGGAGCGCATCTGGGCAGGGATCCTGGAGCGAGTCAACGCCGTGTCCAGAGTCCCGCGTACGCTTCGGGAAGTGAAGAAGCGCTGGGATGACTTGAAGAGACGCAACGGAGGCAGGCTAGCAGACGCCCGCCATCGTAGCTGTTACGTTCCGTCCGGTCGCGGGGCCTCGATACATGGA
Source organism: Nelusetta ayraudi (assembly GCF_046127955.1). Classification (NCBI taxonomy): domain Eukaryota; kingdom Metazoa; phylum Chordata; class Actinopteri; order Tetraodontiformes; family Monacanthidae; genus Nelusetta; species Nelusetta ayraudi. Next base: position 7,288,652 of record NW_027466186.1, on the reverse strand, counting down.
CGACCCTCCCAGACGAGCCCGAGGCTTCTGTCAACCAGGCAGAAGCAAAGCACCAGAGCAAAGCCGAGTTTCCCGTGCTTCCCTGACTCGGATCCAGGTAAAAATAAGAAGACGGACAACTCTCACTGTTACATTTACAGTGCATTTAACATGAAACTACCCACAATGCTGTTTTTCAGGTGCTGGAGTGGAAGGAGCAGAGAGAGATAGTTTAGAGAAAGATGAGGACGATGCTGAGCACGAGAGAGACCTAGGAGAACCTGACTGTGACGGGGAGAACAGCATGGAGGAAAAACTTGGACTCAGTCTAGGTCTGAGCATCGGACCCCCCCCTCCGTCAGAGCGATGGCTGCCTCCTTCCCCGCTTTACAGCGCCCCTTTTCTAAATGGCAGCCCTCAGCCCAGTAGTCCTCAGCCATCCCTTGGAGCACAAGGTCCTCTTGAAGCCCCTCTCCGTAGCACCTGGCTTGAAGACGAACTCCGAGGCCTGGGGGAAGCTGCCATACAACTGGGAAATCGTGTCGAAAAGAGCCTGCGTGATTTTAGTGAAGGTTTCCGACAGGACATGAGGACCTTGGTCACTTCTCAAGAGACTTTAGCAGTCAGTCTCCAACAAAACAATGTTCTCTTGCAAAGGCTGTTGACGGTCCTCGAGGCCCAGCATCAACAGCCACAGCAGCAACGCGCACAACAAGCACATCAATCTCAAACACCTCAACAGCACTTAGTGTCACAGCCAGCTCGTCAGCTTCAGCACATTGACCAACAGCAGCATCAACAGCGGATTGAAGCACCCCTGCAAACACAACATCCACATCATCAGCAGCAGCCACATGTAGTTCAGCAAACATCACAACAGCACCAAACACAAATAGAACAGCAGCCAGAGGCCACCCAGCATTCTAATAAACTGTCTGCCGTCGCTGCGCCATCTGCCTCAGACATAACTGGCACTTTTCCCCCTGACCTACCCACAGACACAAATGGAAGTTTGCAGAGGCCACGCCGAGGAAGAGCTGTTGATCATAGGCGCAGGAGACGGCGCTGAGGACAGAACAGTCTGAACACTTAATGTACAGATCATCAAATCATGCAGATTTTGCTTTTTTTTTTTTCTACCAATAGGGTTTCTGTAAAAGTACCTGAATTATTGTGGAGGTGCGTGTCAACTCATCTAGTTTACACTCAAATTTGTTTTGAGAAAGGATCTGAGTGTGAAAGAAATTGAAGATATTTGGTTCGTCAAAAAGGAAAAAACATCAATGTCTTGTGCAAAAAGACTTCTGAATTATTGTTCAGTGTAGCGGTACGACCCCTACAGATGACACTTTCAATAGCAAGACAACTGTTGGTGCTGCTGTTGCATGTCATTGCACATGCTTTGCAGCAGATTATAAAGCTCACAATACCCTTACCAGCTCAATACCTTCTCAATTCAGTAACTCCCATCATATTGAAATACTTGTTATATGCAGTTGATACAATATATTATAGTTATTCAGCTATAGAAATGACCTGCTATTGTACGCTTGTGCTATTTTTAAAAACAAAACAAAACAAACAACAACAGGTTCATGTTATATAGTTTTACAGCTTCAACTATATGATGAATTTAGACTGTGTTCCATTCAGCTCATTTTCAGACGGTACCAATGTTAACTGTCATTTCAATTCAGAGTGGGGATAGCAGACTATAACTCTTTGGTGTTGATTTTAAGGCATACACAGGAGTATGCAGGGGTTTATTTATTATAGTAATGCATGCAATATGATCAGTGATTGTAGATAGCATAGAAATAATAAAGAAAATGGCCATATCCACATAAATGCACAGACTAAATTTCGTAGATAGGCAATGTTTCGGTGAAATGTAACTAACATTTATTTAATAAATGTCAGACATGGGCTGCAAATGAAATGTGAACTGCTGCGTTGTCATATGGCACATCATTTTTTATTTGAAAGTTTCAACTAATAACGGAGGGTTGCTTTCTAAAAGTAATAAAATCAGGGCAAGGAAAAGATGATTATTTTGAAAGGATTAATCGGAAACAGTTTCTTGCTCATGCTAGCTTGCATGATCCACGAGTGTTTTGGACAGGGGGCGCATGCATTGGGGGGGGAAACATGGCCGCCACGGACCAAGAAGAGTCTCCCAAACCACTAACATCCCCCACTGAGGATGTGGTATCATCAGGACAGACAAATGAGGCACCGAAGTCGGAAGGCGCCCTCCAGAACGTTCACGAAACATCCTCCAGGAAACCAACGGAGAGCCCCGACGACACGGAGGGGGAAAGTGTGGCCATAGACGGCGGTCGGTGTGTCAGCCATTCCGGGGTTAGTGTCGAGTCCAGTGCTGGAACCGAACGAGCGTCATGCAAATCCCCCGGCGAGCAAAAACCGGCTGAAAACATGACGGATGCTACTGTTAGCGAGCAGCGAGATTTGGACGGCTGTAGAAGGCTAGACGACGAAGAAGCAGAAACCAAAACACCGGGACAGGAAATAGAAAAGTCGGGTATGCGAACATGTTTTTATGTACTTCATCACTAGCCTGAGTTAGCACTCAGGGCTAACCCAGACTGGGGTTAGTCCAGTTAGACAGGTCCAGTACACATTGTCAACACTGGCTTGTTCCTAAAATGAAAATCACATCCTGTGTGTGTGTGTGTGTGTGTGTGTGTGTGTGTGTGTGTGTGTGTGTGTGTGTGTGTGTGTGTGTTTTGAGGGGTGTTACTTGTTGAGTGTGAAATGATCAATCAATCCAACTTTTTTTTTTTACTTATGACAAAACGCGTTGTCAGCTTTCATAATATTCACGTCCTCTAACTTACTGTTTCCTGTTGACTCTATTACTGTTACTTTTTTCCTTCTCCAGACCGCAGTCATGTGCCCGAGGGCGGCAAAGAGGTGCTCCAGGACGCACACAGTGATATGGGCTCTCTGGACGAGATGGCTCATAAGGAGAAGAACTTGCGTCCTGCCGAAACGACATCAAAGGGCATCAAAGGAGAATTTGACGGCACAGGAGATGTCAAGGAAGAGCCGACCACTCGGCCGGTCGCTGACCTGACTCCCAAGCCCAAGAAATTTCGTTTGGAATGCAAAGACTGCGGACAGAAGTTCGACCGTCGCGAGACGTTCAACCTCCACCGCCACTTTCACGCACACGAGGACGACCTGGCGCCACTCACCTGCAAAGAGTGCGGTCTCACTTTCCAGCACCGCAGCAGCTTCATCAAACACCGGAACGAACACAGGGAGAAGGAGGAGCTGCTTCTCTCTCCAAAGATAGAGCCGGAAACAGCGGAGGAGGGCAGCTTTAAGTGTGCGGAGTGCGCCACCATCTTCTCCACCGTCGACAAGCTGAGGAGCCACAATTGCTACAAAGCGACCGAAAAGCCTTACCATTGCCCACTGTGCCGACAGGACTTCCAGATGAAGATCTCCATCACCAAGCACATGGCCACTCACTCCCAGGAGTACATGTTCCGGTGCCAGGAGTGCTCTCAGACGTTCCACGACCTCTTTACCTTGCGCCAGCACCAGAGGGGTCACGCCGCCCTCAAGCCCTACAAATGCCCAGAGTGCAACATGGTCTTCAAGCACTACTCGGTCATGGAGGACCACCGTCGCAAGCACACGGAGCGCGTGCGCTCCAACCTGTGCAACATCTGCGGCAAGACCTTCAAGTACAGCAGCCTCCTCCACCAGCACCAGTTCCTGCACACGGGCCAGAAGCCCTTCCGCTGCCGCGAGTGCGGCAAGATGTTCGCCTTCGCCCAGAACATGAAGGCGCACTGCCGGCAGCACCGACTTCACAAAACCCTCTCCTCCAACATTCAGCATGGCAAGCCAGATTCTGTGGCGTCGGCGCCGGACGATTCCGGTCGGCCCGGAAAGGAAAACGCACAGCAGAGTAAGGAGCCCAGGCGGCGAGTGAGATGCCGGCTCTGTCCGCAGACCTTCGGCTTTTCCGTCAACTACAGAGCCCACATGCTGACTCACGAGGAGGAGCTCGAGACCCGGGAGAGGCCAACCAAACGTTCCTCCGAGGTCGCCCAGGTGCAGGACCAAGGGCATCTCTGTCCTCACTGCCCAACTATATTCCAGAATGAGAACGGCTTGAACAGACACATGCTGCGTTTCCACAACTCGATCACACAATATTTAGAAATCATATCCGCACCGCAGAAGAAACAAATGACTTACTCCAAAGCAGAAAGAGCTCAGGGGGGCTCGAGGGGTGATGGCTTGGCCGTTAAATCACACAAATGTCCCGAGTGTGGGAAAACGTTCCGCCATCGCTCGGTGCTGGAGCTGCACATGCGCATACATTCCAAGGACAAGCCGTACCAGTGCAAGGTTTGCGGAAAGGGCTTCCGCTTTAGCAGCTATCTGCAGCAGCACCTCATCATCCACTCCGGCAAGAAGCCGTACAAGTGCCCCGACTGCGGCAGAGACTTTGCCTTCCTGCAGAACATGAAGACACACCAGAAGCTGCACCAGGAGAAGCCGTTCAAGTGCACCAACTGCCGCAAGGGCTACCGGAACGAGAGCCAGCTGAAGCGGCACATGCTCTCGCACAAGAGTGACCGGCCGCACAAGTGCGAGCAGTGCAGTAAGAGCTTCCAGTTTGCGTACCTGTTGCGCGACCACATGAACACGCACACGGGGGAGAAGCCGCACCGCTGCGACGAGTGCAACAAGAGCTTCTCCTGGTTCAGCAGCCTGATTGCGCACCAGAAGATCCATGCTCGTCACGGCCCGGTCCCACCAGCGGGCGGGAAGCTGAGGGGTGTGGGTGGCCGCGGGAGGACGGGAGGGAGGCTGCCGTGGCTCCTCCCCAGACCGTCAACCAGCTCCGGGACGGCGGGCTCTCAGCCGCTGCAGCCACCACCACCACCACCACCACCACCACCACCGCCGTCGTCGTCGTCGTCTTTTTTTGTTTCTGCCCCGACAGATGCAGAATTGCACAGAGGGAAAGCGGTCCAGCCGCCGGTGTCCACGCTCGTGCCTCAGACGGAGACGCTCGCGCCTCGGACGGAGTCACCCACAGTCCAGCCGCAGAAGGAGCCCCGGCCTCCTGAGACGTGGCCTCCTCATCAGCCGGTACAGTGGACAGTAGACGGCGGGGAGGTCATGCCTGTGCCATCATCCCAGCAGCAGCAGCAGCAGCAGCAACAGCAACAGCAGCAGCAGCAGCAGCAGCAGCAACAGCAGCAACAGCAGCAGCAGCAGCAGCAGCAACAGCAGCAACCACGCCTGAGGAGCTCAAGCCGGGTAGTCGCAGTGAGTCAGTCAAACCCAGTGGGAAAACAGGGCGCACTCTCTGTCGTCGTTTCCCACCTTGCATCGAAAAAAACGCTTCCCCCTACAATGAGTGAGCAGCAGAGGCAGCACAGACCAGTCACCAGGAGCAGCACCTCCTCTGTGCTGGCCTCCACCAGCTCCCTGCACCCTGACATCTCCCCTCGAGCCTTCGCAGAAGGGGCAGCACTGTGGAGCGCGGTGTGTGCAGGACTCAGACCGGTGCTACCAGCAAACTCCCAGGGCTCTCCCACCAAACAGGATCCGGAGGGTCAGCAAGCCAAACGGCCAGGTGAGCCGGCGTCATCGCAAGCGGAGCCATCGACACCTCAGAAGAGAGATGACTCTAGTGCGCGGGATTCGAGTAATCCCAAAGCGGCACCCTCGACTGTTAGCAAGCCAGAGAAGCCTCGAAACGGCAGCGAGCTGCAGAAGCCAGTTTCCTCTCCAGCAGCTCTTGGGGTGAGTAGCACATCTTGGGATGTCAAAGCCCCAGCAGGCATTCCAAAGACCAACTCTCCTGAGAAAGTAACAAACAATCAAGATTCTCAGCCGCAGCCAAAGGCAGTTTCGTCCTCTTGGGCCGACGTGCAAAGTCAGACCGCAATACAGAAGGTTCCCGTCTCTATTCAGTACGACCCTCATCACGTGGGCCAGGTTTTGGGGACGCCAGTTTGGGGCTTCCAGAGCAATCCCATTGGTCCTCAAACGCTGCTCGCTGGGCAACTGAAACCCGGGAGCGGACAGGAGCTGCAGCAGCAACCGATGGTAACCAGCGCTCAAATAATCATCAATCCCACTTCGCCTTTTTTTTCTCCTCCACTCGCTTCCCTCCCTTCTCTCGCCTTGTCAGGCTCTCACCCTCTTCGCTCCATCCCGGTTGCCGCACTCACAGGGCCCGCACACCCAAATATTTTTTTTGCACCACAGGCAGTGATGGGCGAAAGGCCACACATGCCCCAGACCCTGCCCTTACCTCAGCTTGCCGTGCACCCGGACCCTCAAAAACTTGGATCTCGTGTGCCATTCCTTCCCGACCGACTTCTTCAGTGCATGATATGCGGGTGCTCTTTCTCCCGGGAGCTGGATCTTCAAATGCACTACTTGCAACACGCACAAGCAAAGATATGACTTTTCCAAACTAGCAACAAGACCTTGGTTGTTGTTTTTTTTCTTTGTTTTTCTCTTATGTCAGTTGAAGCTATTTTTTGGGGACCATCAATTGACCAGTTAAGTGAATGGGTGTTTAGTTACAAGTCACTCATGGATTGTGTCTAACATCTGCAGAGAGGATTTGTAATGAAGGTCGTATACATGTGCCATTCATATTACTTTCATTTTCATTCATTCATTCATTCATTCATTCATTTTTGTTTAAGCACTGCTAAAAGGATGCAAGCTAATGTTTTTCAGAATGTTCATTTTTTTTTGCTAATTAGATTTACATAATTAGATTTAGATTAGTACTGCTATAAAGTTCTGTCCACGTGCCCTCGACTTTTTTAACTGTTTTTCTTCATGTACAGTATACTGTGTGCCTTTAATGAAAACAGTCTGCATGTCAGCTGTCGTTGTATTTAGGCCTAGTTCGTTCTTGAGCTTGACTCAATAGTATGACATTATTCCATAAAGAGAAAACAAACGTTTCACAATCAATTCACTATCAAGTGTATGTTTTGCTTGTTAGGACCGGCTCACACATGTTTCAAGCATTGTCCACATTTTCAAACAAACAATTTAATAGCAGGATGATTTGTAAGTTTGGCCGTTGAATAATTATTGGTAACTATTAACATTACACAATGACTTTTACAATTAGTTAAAAGTAGAACTTTAGATATGCATAGTTTTTGTTTGCACATAGTTTTACATTAGGAATATTTCATTTCAAAATTGATATGTCTTAATTAGATTGAACTGTGATATGTATTGGTCTTCATGAGATTTGAATGTACACATACTTATGGTCAATCAAAGTTTGAGGTAAAGGTGATTTTTATTTTTATTTATTTATTAATTAATAACTCTGTATTACAAGTATGGATTCAGCTGAACTGGATCACAATGTCTATGAAAATTAAGTAGCCTTCATTGCCCAAAATTGTTGATACCAAAAGATACCTGAGTATTGTAAAATAAACAAGGTTAATTTGTTACAAATACAATCCCAATGTCATTGCAAATATTACCATTCATGCTTTTCAAAAATAAAAACGAAACGGAACATGCCTACATTTCACTGGCCACTTTTTTTTTTGTTTGTTTGTTTTTTGTTTGTTTTAACTTAAATATATAACTAAAGACTACTAAGATAAATAAAAACTTGATAACTTGATGAATCAACCAAGTTTTAACATTATCTTGCCAAACAAAATGTCAATTTAATTTGAATTAACCTGGTATTGTAACGATTTAATACTTTTTATAAACTGCAAATAAAGTTAGGAATAGAAAGTGAGATCGTAGAAATTGACAGATAAAGTGTTTATTAGAAGAAATTCTCGCTGTCTGGTGAAAAAGTTGAAAATAAACGGTCGAGATGTAACTATAAGACCAATAAAAGGATCTTTACTGAAGGTGTGGTCATAGATAGTCAGAGGGCAATAATTAATTCAAAGGTCCCGATTATTACCAGGCCTCTTGGAGCGAAACAAAACGTTCAATTCCGCTTCCGCCAGGCGAGGCGACGCGACGCGAGGCAGAGCTGCGCATGCTGCACTCAACGTTGGCTATGAGGGCACGACACAGCTAGCCTGGACTTTTATTATCAGAAATATTCACTAAGAACTTGTCAAAATAAAATACTTGTGTGGGGACTTTTCGAGGCACCCCACATCGTTTTAAATGATTTTGCATGAAAGCTTCGATTGAAGAACTAATAATAATTTAAAAAAAAATAAAAAATAAATAAAAAATACACATCAGAACTGCATTGAGGCTGCTCGGCTAACGTTAGCTAGCGCCACCGAACAGCAGAGCCAAGATGGACGGAGCTGCTGCCGCGGAGATCACGGAGGACGCAGCGGAAAATAGACCCCTCAATGGAGGCAGTGTGGATCAAAATCACACCGGTTCATCGGTCGAGGACTCTGCTGATAGTAAGTATTACGCAAGCCGTTTTAAACGCTCGCGGAAGATGAACTGCAGAGGCGCAATATAGTTCATTTAAATTGGTCAGTTTTACTTGTTTTTGTTTTGCAATATGTACAAAACAGGCACAAAATGGCTATAAGTCATTATTCTCATTGAGGTTTTGGCTTTACGTTTAGTTCTATTGAAATAGAAAATGTAAGAGTTGCAAATTAAAGGGTCCCCCCCCCAACCCCCCTGTCCAATCAACAAATCGATCTGTGTTTTTTAGGGCTGATTACGCATTAAGTAGGAATATTAAATTGATCTGATCCATTTGACTCTAAAAGCTGTTTTCCTGCACTGTTTTCAAATAGGTAGGGACAAACTAATATTTACAGGACGCTTAGTTTGCAGGTTTTGTGTCCAAGCATTGTGCAACCTGACGTGAAAAAAACAAACAAACTTTGTCGCAGGACATTCAATTTATCAGTCAGTCGTATCAGCAATCTGTCGTGTAAATCATCATTTCATAATACGTTTTCTTATATGGCTTTTATGCATGTGAAATATAACTATCATTAGGTCTCATATACGTTTAAATGAGGATTCTTATTTTTTTTAGATGTCACAACATTGCTCATTCAGATATAACTTTTGCATATTTTTTTACATTCATTTAAATGACTTGAATTGTCCTTCTCAAACAAATGAGTAATAACTGTTACTGTTATGAAAAGTTGAAACCTTTGTAGGACTTTGTTTTAATTCTCCCTGCCTTCTCTCTAATTCTGGTGAGCACACAAACATGTTTATTTTAAGCGTGTGATTTATGAAGGCATTAATGTCTATATATATATATAAAAAAGCTTATATTGTGTTAAAAGTTTCTCATTCAAACAAAACGTGGAGAGACACGTTGCCATGCCGAGTCAGAATCAATGTAAACCATGCTGCCCAGAATGATCAGATCACACTAAACACTAAACATATCAGCAATAAGACTAAATGAGAACAAGTTTCACTTTCATCCAAACACCACCAGTGACCTGATGGGCCTATGGTGCAAGCCCAACATATATTGGAAGCTTTTGCCTTCCTGTGATAAAGCATTTCTAAAAATAAATAAATAAATAAATAATATATTAAAAATATTTGTTTTTGTTTTTTTAAAATCTTATATACTTTCATTTTATGCTCAGATAGTAAAAGTATTTTTTTTTACAGAATCAAGTGTTATAAGATTACGCTGTCAATGCTGTTTTTTTACTTGTTGTGCAACTGTGTTTTTGTGATATCTCCCCCCCATCTTTTCCTGAAAGAGGAGTTTCTTTGACCTCTCATATTCCTTTTTCTCTTTCTAGGATTTGGAATTTTCTGCTGCCAGGATTGCGATGAGTCCTTCCGAGAGGAAGCCCTCTACTTGGAGCATTGCCATCGACACCAGCAAGGAAAGGAGTTCTCGGGTGATCAGACGGGTGGATTAATTGATGCAGAAACGGACAATGGGACAGCTAACTTCTGCACTTTGTGTTCCATCTCATTCGTGGGACAAAGGGAGCTCCACTGGCACATGGAGAAGGATCACGGTCACACCTCTCAACAGGAACCCAAGATTGAAAAACATGTACGTCCTGGGACAACGAAGCAGCAACGTTTTCAATGTCCAGAGTGTGGAAAGTGCTATGGTGTGATTGGACACTTGCTTAACCACCAGCGCTCGCACCAACAAGCCAGCAAGTCACTTTTTAAAGACCTTGATCAATTGAAAAAGAAGGCATTTCAGTGCGAGTCTTGTGGTCGAAGTTATTCCCGGGCTTCAGCCCTCGATGCACACCGTAGATGCCACGAAGAAAACTTGGTCAAATCACGCGGCAAGACTTCGGGGGAGGCACCCAACACCGAGGACTCGGAAGCTGAACCCAAAACTACTGAAAATCAGACAAAGGTGCCCCCCGAAAAACTTTTCTCGTGTGCATGTGGCAAAACGTTCTCTGCTATGATGCGGCTGAAGACACACCAACGATTCAGTCGCAACAGTAAATGCACCCCGGAAGGATTGCCAGAAAAACCAAAGAAAACTGGTGACTTTCACTGTAGTGAATGTGACAAGTCCTTTAACGGTCACATTGCTTTTTATAACCATCAGCGCTGGCACGATAACCATTCCGATGACTTGGCAAAAAGATTTGCTTGTGAGGAATGTGGAAAGACCTTCATAAGTCTTACATTCTACGACAGGCACCAGCGCACGGCACACAGTGATGAGGCTCCCTCAAAGTCATTTCTTCATCAGGTGTGTCAGATTCAAAAGAAGTCATTCGAGTGTCCGGACTGTGGACTTAAGTTCTCCAGGGCTTCGGCGCTCCAATCACATCGGCTTCATCACACTGATGTGTTCAGGGAAACTGAGTACAAACCCCAAATGGGCAGCTCACCGATACCTCAACAGAACATTGTGGGAACTATAAAGACTGAGAAAAAACAGGCGGAACACAAAATCCTTTTTTCTCCCACCAGTGTGCCTGAAGACCTGCCTGCAAATGACACCGATGAGGAAGCGGCAAGTTATGAACCAGGGGACTTTAACGTACACGTGATTAGTGCGAGTGAATCCGAGGAGGAGCCCGTGCAAGACCTGAATCCCGACCTCGAGCTGCTGTGTGAATCGGACCAAGATGACGGTGACCCTTTGTTTCCCCCCTACGGTACTGTTTCAAAACCGGGAATGGATTTGAAAATTGTAAAACTTGACTTTGGGCTAGCTGATTTGCAGTGTGCGTCTGTAGCAGAGGAGACTGAACATGACACGACAGAGGAAAGATTTGATTGCCCCGATTGTTACCGTTGGTTTTCTAGCGCTTCTTCACTGCGCGTACACAGAATGTGGCATGACATTCGTACGAGAAGACAACGAACACAAGGTCAGTCAGTGGCAGTTTACATATGTGATGCATGCGGCCATGAAACCAGTAGCTATGCAGCTCACTGTAGTCACATGCAGGAACACGGTAAAGCCAACGCAGATGAAATTTTGACTCCGAAAGATGAAACCGACAAGAAAAAGTTAACATGTGACGATTGCGGTAAATGCTTCTCCCGTTTGTCTGCTTTAGTCGCTCATCAGTTGCATCATCCCAAAAGAAAACGCTATCAGTGCCCAGATTGCATGTTGTCTTATTCACACGCAGCCACCTTGTACAACCACATGAAAACGTGCGCTTCCCAAAAGAAAGAGAACGTTTCACTGGCGAAGAAAGAGTACAATCCAACGAAAACCCTGCTTGGTCCAAAGATGTATCACTGTGAACAGTGTGGGAAGGGTTTTTGGTCTCTGGGAGCGTACTCCCACCACAAGCAAAGTCCGTCTCAGTGTACAGATTTAAGACTGAGGAAAGGCCTCACGGGTTCCTTGCATTCTGCTAATGGACATTCACGCTCCAGCATGAAGGTAGCCTGTCCTGTGTGTGGTCGGAAGTTTAGGCACAAAGGCATTATGTCATTGCACATGCGTAAGCATGAAAATGGAGATCACAAGTGTGAACTGTGCGACAGGTCATTTCGTCTTTTTTCGAGCCTCCTTAGACACCAGGTTGTCCACAGCGACCAGTTACTGCCACCTCCCATTAAGTCTTTTCAGCATCAGGTTGAGCAGTTGAAAAAGAACACGTACAGCTGTCCCGACTGTGGGAAGCTTTTCTCACGCGCGAAAGCACTTCAGTTTCACATGAAGAGTCACGGCTATGAGACGGGCTACTCGCTAACCTCACCGAGATCTACTGTTAAGCTAGAGGATCTTCAGTGTGCAACATGCCTGGCACATTTTAACAGCAAAGCCTCATTGAGGGCTCACCAGAAGCTTTGCATCAAAAGGGAACCTCCTTGTAAGGCAGTATGTGGGGAGAGTGATGATACTTCCAACTTGCATGAGTTGCGTATGGATATAAGCACACAGGACTGCTCATCAGAGTCCATTAAAGCCGAAGTAAATAAAGACGTTACTGTGGACCTGAATATCAAAAACCAAGTGGCTGTTGGCTCCTTAAAACAAAGAGCAAATGATTTGAAATACAAGTGCAAAAAGTGTGACAGGCGATTTTCTGTGGTCGGAGCTTTAAATTTCCATAAAAGAATTCACGTTGATGGTTATAAGTCAGTAACGAAGCCAAAGGCACCCATGTCGGTGCTGCTTAACAAATCTAAAGCAGATGAGTCAGACAAAGGACTTTTCCGCTGCTCTGAATGTGGGAGGCGATTCATGTCCAACTCGGCACTTGGTTCCCATAAAAGATGGCATAAAGAAAAAACGTTTCCACCAGAGATTGACAAAGATGATGACTTGGAATCTTTAAGCCAAAAGTCAGAGGGTGGACGTCACGAGTGTAACAAATGTGGCAAACCATTTTTTAACCTTTGTGTCCTTCATCGACACCAGTTGTTCAATCCTCAGTGTCAAAACAAACTCAAATCAGAGCCCAAATTATTCAAACCTGAGGAGAGTGGAGACACCGTTGGTTCTCAAAATCAAAAGTTTTCATGTCCGGAGTGTAACAAGACATTTGTGCAGGTTTCACTTCTTACTGCCCACCGTGAAAATGAGCATTCTATTGCTTTTCGAGCTGCAGATGGTAAAAAAAAAGGTCCTGCCGCTGTTGGCCAGGTTGTACAAGAAGTCGCAACGGTCGGTAGGAGCGTACCCACATCGGCCTCACGGAAACTTCACGCTCATCAATGTCCCATCTGCTCGATGACCTTTGCCAAAGCAAGAGGTCTGCGTGCCCACAATTGGCAGGTTCACTCAAAAAAGACAAAAGGCAAAAAGAAGGTTTCATTGCGTGCAGTTAAAGAGCCAGTTGAAGCTGTCAACGGACCAGCTGTCGGTGATAGTAGTATTAGTAATAGCCCACTTGAAATCAGAAAGAAGGTCATCAAGTCTGAGCCCCAGCCTGTGCCAGAGGCCTCGATTTCTGAAGTGAAGGTGCAGAGCACCTTGTCAGGCGTCCTTCCTCACCACAAGCTTTTGTCCCTGGAGGTAAAACAGGAACAGTGTGAACAGGAAACGAGCAGCCCCGAGTCCACAGCTGAGGTGTCTGTACCTCGAGGCCTTGAATTACACGGCACAGTCAAATACCTCTTCAAGTGCAATAAGTGTGGTAAAGCTTTCTTGACAGACGGACACAGAGAAGCCCATAAGGCCAAAGCGAAGAGCAGACCTTTTTGTTGCGCCCTGTGCTGCCAGGGTTTTTGGACCGACAGCCAACTGAAACAGCACCTCACCTGGCACGATGAAGTCCGCGGTCGTCTCCCAAATGAGGTTCGCTTCAGGCTCAGAGCCGCCCTCTCCCAGCAGCCATTAAAACTCACAATCCCCTCTGACAACAGCAGAGCCAAGCCCCCTCCGCCATCTTCACGGAGTCAAGACGGCCAGGCGCAGAGTAGCCATAGGTGCCAACATTGTGGGAAAGCCTTTCTCTCGCTTGCCGCGTTGCAAAAACATGAAACTCGGCACTCTAGCAATGATTCGTATCATTGCTCCGTTTGCCCCCGGACATTTAGTGAAATACAGGACCTTATTGATCACCACCAAGAATGTATTGGCAATTTCAAACAGATAGAGTGATTGGAGCGCCGCAGACTTCAAAGCCTTGCATGTTGTAAAGGTGGAACTATGTGTTGATGTGCAGCAGAATTACACAGAACCTGTACATAGGGTATGATATGCTGAACATTCAGAGATTGAATAGCTGACACTGTAGATTGTGGATATTTGAGTTGTTATTAGTCATTGCTAAACTACTATAATCAGTACATTAAGCTATAAATTCACTTTATAGGTCTGCTTAGCCTTTGTGGCTCTACAGAAACATGCTTTTTTTGTTGTTGTTGCTATGATTCGCTAATGTTTCTTCTTCAAAAACATTCTTAGTTAAAGTCCTGGTCTCAGGCGTCGCCTAACACTGGATTAAAATGTGTAGAAACGTAATGAGTCCTTCAGATGTTAAGACTATTTTTTTGGTGCTACTTTTTGTTTTGTTCTTGTTTTGAAAAGACAGTTGAACCTTGATCTTCAGTTTTAGGTATTACAGGCTAAAGTATGCCAGTCTTTGTGTTTCTGTATAAAGGAGTCATGCATGTACAAGTGCTGACACCCCTCTCTGCACAGTTCTCCAAATAGACACACAGTACACAAGTATCTACTGATAACATAGCTGTTAATCACAAACAGCATAACATTTTGGTGATCAGGGTTTTATTTTCATATTTACTGAAATATTGAGCTTTGAGGGAATGCAGTGTTTTTGAAACTAGTAAAATATATTGATGATCACAACGCAGTTAAATGTACACCGCTCTGCATTTATGCGTTAATCTATAGTTTGCATTATCTTTCCTTTTTGTAGAATTATTAAAACTGCTGTAGAAAGATTATCATTGACCCATTGCTTACGTTGATGTAAGATGAATGTTAGTTTCATGTACCAGTAACAGTGTTTTTTTTTTCTCCCCAAAAAGGCCAGATAATTGTTTGACATCCCATTAAACTGGCCATTTCTGAATAATCAAAAAAACAACAACAACATAACGTGATAAAAAAATAAATTACCCTTTTTTGCGTTAATTAATGCGTTGTGTGATTAATTCAGCCACAGAATAGTGTTGCATATGTTGTTCATGGCGCTTTGTTTCTATTTTTTTTATTGAATCTGAAAATCAAGTCTGAAACCAGCCAGAGAAAACTTGATCTTTCATTCTAAGTCATTAGTTGAGCCATTTTTACATGGGTGTCTTTAGTGTGAAAAAAAAATGGACGTTTGTGTTGGCTTTTGTAAGTCATGAATCAAAGCATAGACTAATTCATCAGTGTCTATTATTTGATAATTTACTATACAAATCACGACTGACACTTTTCAATGTTCAAGGTTATTTTTATTTTTTTCAATTGAAAACCTTATTCTTAAAATATTGAAACGTATTTTAACCATCGAACTATAGCGCCCAAATAGCACTTTCAGCCTCATTATTTGTGCAATGTAGTTATGTATACGTGGTGCACATATGCAGTGTGTTTTCCCTAACAGACATTAACAATACATTTGAAAGACTTTTATGTCAAGTACAAAGAAATTGACTTGACACCAAACCTGTAATTGCTCTCGTTGAGTAAAACAAAGGGAAGCACCACAACAGTATTTACAGTATTTAATTAAACTTGACTACCAGAAATGATTTGTTTGTGTCAAGTACATACATTTATATCAACTTATATTTATTCCTACATTTCAGTAAGACCTTAGGAAAAAAAACAATGTACTTTTAAATGATCTAAATTAGTTCCTTTTCCTCTTCTTTTTTGTTTTAGTAAATCAGGTCAGGCTTGCATGCAAGGATTGTGGACTCAAGTTTACAAATCAAGAGGTCTTCGAAACTCACCTTCACCAGCATGCCCTCGAAGAGGAGGACGAGGAGGAGGAGAAGGTGGAAAAAGAAGGGGAAAGTTCCACTGGAAAAATCAGAGATCCTGCAGTTGAACTGGATGAAGAGAAAGAGGAGATGCACTGGGACTTCAACGGGGATGAAAATCCAGAGGAGGTTGACGTGAGCAACTCATTGCTGTCAAACTCATCTTGCTCTTACCAAGATTTAGTAAATGCTTCAAAGACACAGAATTTTTATTCTTGCGTATTCTGTGGCAAGGTTTACATATACCTGGTTTCCTTTCGAAAACACATACGGTCACACAGTGTCCCACAAGCTTTACCGAAAAGAGTGAGTCCTAAAAAGCACAGGTGTCTAGAGTGTGGCATTACCTTTATGAGAAAAGCACGGCTACTTAATCACCTGAGACTTCACAAGTCATATTACGAACCCCGTAAATGTGATCTATGCAACAAATACTTTGTATCGTTGAAGTTGTGGATTGCACACAATCATTTTCATGAACAGAAACCGTTTTGGTGTTTGAGTTGTGCCAAAGGCTTTTTGACTGACGTGGCGCTAGATAGGCATCTTTTGAGACACAGTCAGATGTCACATGTGTGCACTGTTTGCCAGAAGAGCTTCCCATCACTCTGTCATCTTAAGTTGCACTCTAAAAGCCACGCTGATGCTAGACCTTACAAGTGTAAATTATGTGGCAAGAGCTTTTCCTTTCTTGGGAATTTAATTTCCCATAGAAAGAAGCACCGCAAAGGTTTCCTGGGGTTCAGTGCACGTCCACCTGGGACGAAGAATTCAGAGCTTTTGATAAAGAAGAAAGATGTTCAGAAGATGAGAGTCAGCAGTATTGAAGAAGAGTCAGAAATGTGCACGAACAAAGATGAGTCATATGAAAAGGAAGAACGCCAGGATGGAAGTGAGCCTCGCTGTGAAGACTCTGAGGATCGTGCAAATTCTGAGGAGTCCGATTGCGGAGAACCTATGCACCGTCTGAGGCCTAATCAGGCACCTGGCTCAGACGGATCTCTACCTCCTGATGACTCAAACTCTGTAAGTGTGGAACAACAAGGAGGACAAGAAGCTCAGATGCACAGGGAGCATAAATACTGGGAATGGGAATGCTGTGAATGTGATATGGGCTTTGATGAAATGACAAAGCTGCACTTGCATTATATTAAACATGCCACTGGGGAGATACCTATACCAGCAGATGTTATACCACAGGATGAATTAAATTGTCATGCTTTGTAATTCTCTTGATGACTTTCTTGATCTCACTAATGGTCCTTTGCCACTGATAATTTTTCTGTACTCTCTGGCCCTTAATTGTGCTACCTTATCCCTCAGGAGAAGTGGTCAGGCACAACAGAATATGGTCATTGCTGTTAAATAACACCCAAGGTCTGTTTGCACTTGCATGAACAGTGTATGAAATGAGATGGAAAATACAAACCTCCTCAAACCTTAATTGTGAGCTAAAGGAAAATATGCAGTCACACTTAACTCAAATAAAGTGTCCTGATTCTAACAGTGAAATAAATCTAATAAATGCATTAAAGATGTTTTTTGTCATTATTTTCCACAACACAAAACACAATTGTCCTGATTGTTTCCACTTAATGTTTGGCTTGTATTTTTTTTTCTTCAAAAATTAAGTACTTTGTATTGTCAGAGCTGACATAGTTGTGAAATGTACAATGTACAAATGTGTTGTTAATGTCTCCATTAGCTATTTAAGCAAACCAGTAACTGCCTTCATCCTGTGGTGAACAGCTATTTAAACAATTAAAACTTCAGTGCCTCTTCAATCAAATTGTAATCATACTTAAATCGTGATTTCGAGCTACTATGATAGAACAGATTAAAAAAAAATTGGAAGATTTTAATTCATAAACATATCACATAAGATGTATCTGCTATTTGTAAAATTCGTGGCAAGGAGATTGGGGATTTGATGTCTGTTTGCAAGCTTCCGAGATGTTCTGTGAACAGAACTGACTGAATAAAAAACATTAGGGGAGGGTATTCTAATATTCACGATAGATGTGAGAGCCCCATCATTATTGTTCACGCCAATATTATTACGCCTTCTTTTATTTTCAGTTTTTCGTTGTTATTAGAAGCAACTCAGGCTCCAAATTGAGCACACATGACAGAAAGCAGCCTGAATACGGTACCTCACACTACAGCTTCGCTACTAAGAACTTCACCCTAAACTTCTAACGTTGTAACGTTCCCCTTTTCTGCTACGAAACGCTATTTCTCAACAAACTGGAAAACAGATCCCGCTCAATCATCAGCGTCCTGTGGCGGTACTGGGGGAAGAAAAACACCATTTCCCATCAGCCACCCCTGCGTGATTTCACCTTTGACGTCATAAGTCTTTGCGCCCCTCGTATGACGCCTTTGTGCTGCTGAACCAAAGCGACGTAGGTAGGAGATGTTTGGGTGGACGAAGCATCCGAGGTAGCGGCAAACTAACACCCACATCCTTCTGCATTCACACGGCCACCCGAGACTCTGTAATGGATGAACGGAACGTAGCATGTGAGTCCATACTAAGCGTATGCATTGCAATGATTTGTCCGAAAAACACCCAGATTTTAGACCGCATATTGGCGAATTTAGGCTAGCGGCGTTATCTTCAATTGTTTGTTGACAGCATTGCTGCTATGGGAAGCTGGCTTAGGGGGAAAATATCAGCACCCTTTAATATTGCGTTTAAACAAGCTAAATTATTAAATGTGGACCGCGTTGGAGTCGCAAACGTCTTCCCTCCGTGTCCATTGTTTTCAGGGTCTTCTTTTGTAATACTAATTTGTAAAACCCATTGATTCCCCTCTCGCAGCTGTCGACTCACACCAAATCAAAAAGCGTCTCCCAACTTCCTTTGAGAAAAACGTCTTCCAAAACCTTCACGTTTGGTTACTTTAAAATTGTAACTTATTGTATATACATATATTGATTTATCAGATGCTGATGTGTCCCCCTGTAGGACCCTATTTAATGTATGAGCAAGCGTTTCGGAGAAGTCAAGGGACCAGGAAGAATGCAGAGCCCGACCCAGTTAAACCCTGGTCCAAATCCTGTGACCACAGCAACCGCACTGAGACAACTGGACACAGAAGCTGAAGCCCCGCCAGTACTAAATGAGCCAGATACACAAGAGCGAGAGGATAAATCCGCTGTCCCCTTTAAGGCAAAAATGGGTACTGTAAGGCAGGGAAATGGGCCTGAGCCTGCAGCCCAGCAACAGACTCAACCTTCGGGTCATGCTGGTGGGATGGAACTGGATGCTGCTTTAAAGCCAAGCCTGCCCAGTGACCCAGTACCTGATATAAGTACAAGTACTGGGTGTGGCTCGCAGAAGGATAAGAACAAGGCCAAATGTGTACTTGATGGCAGGAAATATGTTCCATCCAAGAAGGCCATGATAGATCCTCTGAAGATGGACATGTCCAAACCGCTGCTTACACCTCTTACATGTGAGTATTTTTCCTTATGAATGTGTGATAAACTAGTCAAGATGTCTCTTTTGTTGTAAAGTTGAGTGGAGAACCATAAACTTGCCACTTTGAAACAGCTTAAAAGTATAATATTAATGTCTATGTTGTATAAATGGGCAAATGTTATTTCTCTCCCGTTCTGTTTTCCTGTAGCATCTCAGATGTCCCTGCAGTGCATTGAGTGCCACATTATTTTTAGTGACCACAAGAGCAAGGAGCGTCACCTGAAGTTGAACCACCCTGCAGAATACGAACAGTGCATATTAAAGAATTCCCTATTTGCCTGTTATGTTTGTGACCGCCACTTTACAAACTCCACCGAGCTCATGGCCCACCAGAAAGCCCACATTGAGAAGAAACCCTTTACATGTCCAATCTGCAACCAGGCTTTCAAGAAGTCATCCGAGCTCACCGTTCATAAGAAAATTCACTTTGGCTCTGACGGATATGCTTGCACAGACTGCGGAAAACCCTGTAAAACAATGACTCTGCTGAAGTATCACCGCCGCACACATACAGGAGAGAGGCCATATGTTTGCATAGAGTGCGGGAAGAGGTTTACCATGCCCAAAGCTCTTCAAAATCATATGTTCTTGCACTCTGAAGTGGGCTTTGAAGGAAATTATGCCACATTCAAAGTATCACGCACGAAAGATGACGGTAAGAAATCTTTTTTTTTTTTAATGTTAAGTACCCGCCTAAAGCGCTTTATGTGTTTTCACAATAAGAGAGCCAAGGATATTAGCTGGATAATGGTCTGTCTTCTTAAAACGTTAATTTAAACATAACATATAAAAAAAACTAAAAAATGGGAATCATTTTTTCTCTCAGCTGTTCTAAAGGCTGTTAGGATGTTGTGATTGCTATAGAAATGTAAAAAAAATAATAATAATTTGATTAGCTTGAAAATATTATTTGCTGTATATTGACAATAGATTTTCTTGCTTGTGCTTTCTCATTTAATTGGTGACTGACCCATACATGTAACATCAGTGTGTATCCAGCATCATTCACAATAATAACATTATTTATTATCTTTAGGTGCTTCTGCAAAGTATCATTGTTCCATATGCAAGGCGGCTTTCAAGAGCCCCAAAACACGACTTCATCACATAAAAACTAAACACAAAGGGCTTCTTGCAAATGGCAATACTGTCCCACCTGGGCAACAAGGGAAACAAAGTACACCTATTATCACTCCAATATCTTTTGGTCAAGCTGGACTGCTTCAGGTGGAACCAAATGGACCCCTACAAAAAGTTGATGCTAATTTTGACACAGAGCAAATTTGTAGACTCATTGAATCTCTGGGAAATGTACAGAAAGTTAACCAAGTTGTCATATTAGGGCAAGTGCCCCCTAATGCCCCACCACTGGAAGTGCAGCAGATACCACAAGTGGCAGAACCAGTACATTTTAACCTCAATCCGCTGCAATTAGACTTTATGGGAATTAAACAGACAGACCAACTAGGTTCCTCAACCAACCAATGTGATCCAATGGAACAAACAATAATATTGGAACCTATAACACCAGATGGACAACCAGAAACAAATCCATTATTTCAAGGTATTTGTTCTGAAGTAACAATAAGTGAAAACATGGAAATCACACTTGATCATTCTGGAAGAACAGAGACACCTAGTGGCGAGATGATGTATCACGGACTTCAACAAACATATGTTGGTGTGGGTCAGTGCAACACTATGGAACAAATTGTTGGTCAGAATGAGGGAGATGCCCTGGGAGAAAACCTTGAGAAAACATTCATATTAGAGCTTACCCCCGCCTTGACTCCGACAATGGAGCTTGAACAAAACCAGACTGTTTCACAAAATGAAATCTCATCACCCATTGCAGAGGCAACCACTGACATACAAAATATTCCTGATCAAACCATTGCACTTGAACAAGAAACCAGCCTGACTGACCAACCAATGTTGCACAAGGTTGAATTAGAACTGGCACCTTTACAGGAAGAGCATCGGGAACTTCCTTCTTTCCCTGTTGTCCCACAGGAAACTTTTACACAAAATCCCACTGAATCTGAAACCAATGTAGGTGAGGCAGTTGATTTGCCCAATCAAGAAGTAAATCAAGATCCGGTTCACAACCTGAATAGAGCTACATTGCTGGAGACAGAAGAGAAATCTAAAAATGCATCCGAGATCCTGCAAGAAGTAACCACTGAAGGCCAAGAGCAGGTGAAGGATTCATGTGAAACAGTAGATCAGTTAGCGAAAGAACAGGTTCTACCACAACAAGAGACAAAGCAGACTCCACAGGTTTCAGAACTTCCTGTCAATGTAATGTCCGCTCAGGAACTCGTAAAAGTACGAAAAAGAAAACCAGCAAGGGCCTTTTTCTTACAAGGTTATATGCAAGACCTGGTTGGATCAATGCACAAGGATGATTTGCATATGAGTGCCCAACCAGTCAAACGTAAAAGAACCAAAAAGTCTCATCTTGTTGTTAAATTTGGTCCACAAGACAAAGAGAAGAAAAACAAAGAGAAGAAGCCATCACCAAAATGTAAGAAAAAACAGGAAGATGCCATAAAAGGAAAAACCAACATTTTAGATAAGAAGAAAGGAAGAAAGGGGAAGAATGTTGCTGATGAGATGTCATCAACAGTGGACCTTAAAATGCAACCTGTGAAAGAAGCGGCACGAAAAATCAAAATGAATAAGCAAAAAGAAGGCAGGAAAAATCTTTCACCTATAAATGAGCGTAAAGTTGCTTCCACAGCTGTATTTAAAAAGAAAAAACAGGCAAAAATAATGCGAAAAGCTACGATCAAAAATGCAAAAGGTGGAAAGCAAAAGAAAAAACAAATACACAAAGAGATGGAAAGCCCAACTTCACCAAATATACCTGGCCAACATTTACCACAAGATGCTCTACTTCTACTCAAAGGTCATAAACAGCCCCAGTTGAAAGTGTACAAGTTAGACACCTCAAAATCCTCAGGTCAGACACCACCTTCACCTCCAGGGTCCCAACAGAGTCAAGACAAAAAGCTTAACAATACAACAGGCGAGACGATGAACAATGACTCACCTGAAGGCAAGAAAAAAGGAAGACCCAAAAAGAATCCACAAGGTTTTTCAATTCTGTCCTCCCTAAAAGTTACCCATAAAGCACCTGAGGTTCCGCCCCCAAAACCAGAAACAACAAGGAAACGTAAAGCCTCCTCAAAAGTAGAGACAGAAGGGGTGATTACTTCCAAGCGAGCCTTGGAGTGCAAAGACTGTGGGGAGATATTTAGTGAAGTCTCCTCCCTTCAGAAACACAAGACAACAGTGCATGTCATTGAGAGTCCTGGTCTGACTTACACAAATGGAAATGTCTTTGAAGGTGTTACTAGCCTCGACCTCTACCAGCTTCCAAAGCAACGCCTTAATGTTGGTGGGCTAAGGAACGCTGCTGCTCCAGACTGGGATACTGAGCCAGAGACTGGAGAGATGATGTCAGAAGACAGAGAGCCTAGCTTGTCTTTCCCAGCTTTAATTCCATCTCCATCCTTACCTATTCCTCCATCTGATATTGAATTAAATGTGTTTGAAGATAAAGGTGCCAGTGAAACAGAAATGAATAACCCCTTTCAGGCTTCTGTGGATGCACATTCCCCATCCGATCAAGTGCAAAACGATGAGACACCTCAGGTTCAGAGTCGTGAGAAGGGAGAGCCTGTGACACCCAATCACGACGAGCCAAGAGCAGAAACCTTGAAGAAGCTCAACTCTGAGACCCAAGTTCGCCGTTCCACAGACGAAAACGTAAAGGAGGATTTACTTCTCCAGGTAGATTTAGTCACAGTTGGGGAGCAAACTGAGAGAGATGAACTAGCTCCTCTTGAAGACGCTGAAGCCCAAATTGTCTCTCAGGAAACTTGTCATGCGGGAAGCCAAAGCTCATGGCAAGAAAGTAATGAACCTGAACGTGGTTTACGTTTGCAGACCGTGTCATGCTCTACTCAACAAATGGACATTAAGGAAGAGGAGGAAGAAATAGCTGTTCAGAAGAGGAAAGGTGGAGGCAAAGCAGCTGTTGCAAGGAATGCTAAAAGGAAAAGAGGAAAGGGAAAAAGACATATGAGTGATGCTCTGTCAGTAAGGGGTCTGGCTGGAGATGCTCCTTCAGAAACCTGTTTAGAAAACGCTCAGCCAGACTGTCAGGTCATGTATGAGCAATATGCTCTCTCCTCGGACTCAGAAGTTAATGACCAAAGAGAAGCTGCCTCAATGAATTCAAAGGCAGAAACCGTTCCTGAACCTGGGGCCAACCAACCCTCTTCATTAGAGGAGTCTCCTGAGGAGGGGGGTGTTGATCCAAAGACGGCCACCACAAGTGTTGAAGAGGTAAATGAGATACAAGGACCACGAGGATTAAAGGAGCAGGACAGAGACCAGTCTCCTGCTATAATACTTGAAAAAATCATCACCTCAAGGCATCAGACAACGGCCGACATCAGAAAGCAGAATAATCAAAGACAGGTGAGCTGCGGTATATTATTAACAAGTGACAATTTCACCAGTGTACAACTTAAACTTTTTCATTATTATCCCAGGGTTGGGAAGCTAACTCTAAAAATGAAGTTCAAGCTTCCGGAAGCCAAGACATCAAGGTTGAAGAGCACACATCCGATTCATCAGCAACTGCAGCCGGCAGCCAAAACAGACTGAGTGCAGTTGTGCAGCCACAGCACCACCGCGACATAAGGACAGTGTTTGTGAAGGAAGAGAGCCCCCTTCTGTCCAACGAGATCGTAGCCAGCCAAGTGAACAAGCACATCCAGTGGAACATAGAGCCAGTCAACAGCGAGAGCTCAGCCAGCCCATGTAAGTGTTGGTCCACGCCATAGTCACATTTGGGCAAACTGGGTTTATTTGTAGGCCAAGATGGGTGTAATTCAGTGGTCTATGCAGCATGCATGAGTACAAAGTTGATATTGATGATAATAATGTGTCTTTACCTTATTGTGGTGATGATAGAATTCCTTGTCTAACTGGTTGTTTATTCTGTCTGCAGTGATGGAGAGTGCAGAAACGACTAAGGACTGTGGCATCACCCCTGAGTTAAGCACCAGCCAGTGCATCTTCTACCCAGTGAAGGAGGAAGAAAAGGAGGTTCTGCTGTGTGGTCCACAGAGCTGCAGTGAGAATACGGGCACAGGAATATCCCACAATAACATGCATACAGACCTACAAGAAATGGATGTTCATTCAGGTCAGTTGGGCTTTTTCCCACAATATTATCTTTTAAAAAAAAAAAAAAAAAAAAAAAAAAAGCATTGATGAAAGACATGTATTTAGATAGATTTATTAGCAAACTCAAGGTCCAGATCACAAGATAAAAAAAACAGAAGGCATTGTATATATATACACACACAGACATATGAGGGGGAAAAAAAGAAAGATACAGCACAGGGTCGTTTACTTATTCCAGTGCTTCCAGAACTGTGACGTGCAGTGTGTCACTGTACCCATTGCGAGTCAGGCCCCAGACAATCTGATTTCCCGAAGTATTTAGACTACTGATGAACTTAAACATCATAATCCTTAAAACAGATTGGGGAGAGTTCACCTGAGCAGTAACAAACATTTCAGAGGCGCTGGTCTATCTGGGCCTTTTTAACAGAATTCTCAGAGTCATTGTATGCCATTTGTAGTCTCTGGAAGCTTGCTATGTTGTAATTTGACCACAGATGTGCAGTCGAGAGTGGTGTGCAGGAAGGCTTGAATAAGGTCAGCTTTATTTTTGTTTATTTGATAGATGAAGGGAGACATTCTACACATGACTACCAGAACACAAGGAGGGGACAATTGTCAGAAGAGGAAGGTAACAATGCAGATGCAGAAGGTTTGTCTTCATATTTTAAAACTAAATCCCTTTGGCCTTTGGTTTACTTTTTTTTTTAAGCAAAAACGTTTGTCATGTTTATCAGCTGAGGCAGACACGGAGTGGCACCGGTCTCCCGATCTCCAGGACTTTCTACTTCAGAGTTCAGATGAAGAGGATGTGTGCAGCTTGGAATTGTCTGATCCTCAGCTGGACTTGGAAGCAGACGTAATGGCCTATTTTGACAAGAACCCCAGAAACAACGCAAGACAGCAGCGTGAAAAGTTATCAAAGTAGAGTACATTATCTGCCCTTCCCGTATTTGTCATTTTCAGATCAAATCAATTTCCATTACATTTGAAAAATGTCTCTCAACTATGTGTGGTTTTCCTGATTGGGTTTTCATTTTGTCCCTGTAGTTCGCCAAACTCAAGCCACCCACAAACACCAAGAGAGGAAGACGGAACTAAAGAGCCAATTAATAACTTCTCTAAATATTTGGGCTGGCAAACCTGGGTAGAAATTGCCAACTGCACAAATGCTCGGTGCAATATGTCAAATCCTGTAACTGCCAGAGAGGTTGCTCAGTTTGTTGGGATCCATATTGCGATGGGAACTTTAAAGGTTTGTGCATTCCTCAAGACTCTGTATTTAATGGTCACTATTTCTGTTTCTTTAAATGAAAAGTTCATTCAAATGCTTTGTATTTTTCAGTTTCCCAGTCCAAAGCTGTACTGGAAGGACTTGACCAAGGTGCCCTTGATTGCTGAGGCCATGCCGCTGTCTCGTTTTCTTGAGCTGGCCCGAATGTTGAAGTTTGCACCTCCCACAAAGAATTCATCCAATCATGATGCTCAAGACGGGACACATGGTAGTGAATGTAATACTGTTCAACAAGATAAAGATGTCTCCTGCAGTAATAGCGAGGGGCAAAGAGAGACATTGAGCAACTGCTGCAGGCCAACAACGGATCCCCTGCGGAAGGTTGAGCTATTATTACAGCGTTTCAAAGCAGGCTGTCAATCAATGAAACGAGACAACGATTATGCTGTTGACCAACATCCACTTCCTTTGACTCGGAAGATGCGCAATAAGAATCCTGCCCTCCGATGCACCACTATTATTGGATTTGGCGGTTTTGTTCAACATGTTGATCTTAAATTAGGTTTGTCTGAGAAAGAGGATGCGGTCGAGCAAATGGTTCCTGGAGGTAGCATGGTGTACCTATGCAAGCAGGAACTCTCCACTCCTGCAATGCTCGAGCGCCTGTTGGTTGCTGGAGTGCACGGTGCTGGTAGGGTGGGGGGAGCTCGAGGACAGATTGGCGATGAGTTTGTGAGCTCAGACGGGAAGCTGATGTTACGCCGATCACACAGTGGCTTTATACTTTCAACTGCTGGGAACAGCCAAAGGGATTTGGCCTCCCTCATTGACAACTTTGACAAGGCACAAATGTCAGCTCAGGTGAACAGAGACTTGCAAAATCTTTACCCAACACCGCTCACTGCCTCCGCTCCAACCTGCTGGCCTCAGGCCGTGCTTTGGTATCTGACAGATCTGAGTCTGATCAACTCCTGGCTCCTGTACAGAAAGAATCACAGTGCAGTGGCGGCACCTTTGACTCTTATGGCTTTCAGATTGGAGGTGTCCAAAGCGTTGATCTTTTCCAGTGGTTCTGATACCCAGGATGCAGTTCCTCCTCAGCCCCCAACAGAGAATGCTCATGCAACAAATGATGCGCCCAATCCCACCCTGGTGGATCACAGTCCTCTGCCAGATGCAGCTATGCGATACGATGGCTTGGGCCACTGGCCTGAGCAGCTTGGGGAGGGAGAGGGTGGCAGGTGTCGTTTTAGGGACTGTCGGAGAACATCACGAGTGTTATGCCTTAAGTGCTGTGTGTTCCTTTGTATATCACGCAACAACAATTGCTTTTGGAATTTCCATAATCAGAAAAGTATGGGAAATATGGGATAGTAATGTCTACTGTGGATTTAACCTTTATTTTTCAACTTTTCCATTTTCCATTTGGCTTTTGCCGCATGAAAACCTGTTTGATTTTTTTTTTTAAAACGTGATTTTAGGTCATTTCTAAATCTGGCTGTATCGTATTTTTGTATTTACTTGTATTTCATCACTTTGATGTTTGCTTTTAATGTAATTGAGCAAGAAATGGAAATTAATTTGCCTGCGAAGTGAACAATAACAAGTCACTGCCTGCTGTAAAAGAAGCTGTATATAGAATTTCGACATGCAATGTGACATTTATTATTTATTTTAACCCACCTTTTAAGTCTGATGACCATTTTTGCACAATGAATTTGCAATGAACAGATTTTTTTTTTGTTTTTAAATAAAAGACAAAGAAAATAGGTATGTGTTTGTTGCTTTGAAGACAGATTTTAAAAACACGACCATTCACGTAAAATAAGAATAATCAATTTACCAACATGTAATAATGGGGGGGGAATAAGACACGAAAGATAAAAGTCTGAGTGTCGAACGTATAATCGACTAAATGAGGAATAACTTCTACGAAATCGGGTCACGTGACGGAGGTGAAAGAATTCGAAGGGTTGGGGAATTATATCATACACTCTAATTTGGATTCCAGTATTTATACTGTTTTTAATTGGACTAAGTGACTTTCATGGTGAAAAGTTCAGAGGCGCGCGCGCCAAAAAAAAATCAATAAATCTAATGAATACTGCCAGCCACAGCACTGTGCTTATTTCCATGTCGGCACCTTCTTTCACCCTATTACGACGCAGAGTGGCTTTTTGTTAAAGGGCGAAGCGGTTTGGTGGGTTGATGCTTCAATCTTTACCTAAAGAACTGACGGTATCTTAAACATGCTACGCGGCAAAAACATCCCCGGTGTTAACAATAGCGTAATAATGAAGCCTCCTTGAGCGGCCATCTTAGTTTTTTACCAACGGCTATCTATCGCAACCAAACACCAGGAAGTGAAGCTCTGCACTCCGGTCTATGGTCAACTCTCAGCCAAACTACCCTCAAAGAGCGGTTGGAGGTAATCTAAACGTCTACTCTCTTTTGTATTTTATTGTGTGCGTTTAAATGTGTCGGTGCATGTTTGTTTAAAAAAAATATATATATGTAGCGGATGCGCGTTGGCGTCGGTGAACGAGTTAAATGAGTTTGTGTGTGAACAGGCAGGAAAAGTCGTCGGTCCTCTTTTGAATGGCAGCCAGTGTTGTTAGCGCTAATCACTATCAAGCTACCGTTAGCCGCTAACGATCCCGCTCGATGGTGTGCTAGTGTGTTATTAGCGTTAGCTGCGCGTGCTTTCTTTAAACTGATCCCACTATAGTTTACCAGTAGTTCCGAGACCGAATCGGCGCTCCAAAACGTTCTTGCCGTTGAATCGATTGCTTTGTTTTTGGGGATTGCATGGAGCTACTTTAGCCTAGCTAGCGGCCTCAAATGCAGCCAAGATTAGTGTTCTCTCAAACTTGATTAATT
>NW_027466186.1:7150000-7255000 GCF_046127955.1 Nelusetta ayraudi | reverse complement strand
CTGGGCTTCCCCGACCTCGTGGAGACGCCAGAGACCGCAGGCGGCCAAGCTGACGGTCGCCCCACTACCGCCAAGAAGAAGTTGCCTGCCAGTCGCACCCCCAGCACACTTTCAAACACGCGCAAGAGAAACACGTTGACCGCAGACCAGAGGGCAGTTGAAGCTAAGGATGTTGAACAACAGACAGCAAACACTGAGCCTCAAGGTTCAGTGTCAAGTTTCAAAACAGTCACAGGAGGAGATGATGAGGAGGAGGAGGATGATGATTCCGAAGACAGCGACGTCTCAATGGTGGGTGACGAGGAAGAAGATGACTACGAAGAAGAAGTTGTAGGCGAGGAAGAGTTTGATGGTATGGCTTATTTAACTTGGATGTTAAGACATTGTGGTGGTTGTTGTTGGGTTTGCAGGAGAAGTAAACACAATCCAGTTTGCTTCTCCCCATATGTCTTTAATTATGTGCACTAATGTTTTTGAACTCTTCCAAAATGAGAAAATCCCGTCTTGTATTGAATCCCTTTACGCCTCACAGGTGCCTTGTTTGTAAGATATTTGTAAAATATCTTGTTTTCACTCATGTCTTGATAGCTGTAAATCACCGTGTGTGGTCAGAACTAAATTGACTGCTACAGATTCATTTTCTTCTCCTGGTCTTTTCCCCAGAGGACGATCTTCAAGGTGACTACCGCTGTGGTGTCTGTGATGTCCTGCTGACCTCGGAGTTCAAGCTCCAGGACCACATGAACCTGCACACTGGAGTGCGCCCATACTGCTGTGCCGAATGTGGGAAGCGCTTCTGCCAGATAAGCAACTACCGGGCTCACCTGCGCACGCACGCTGGGAAAAAGGTGGATCATCTGATGTGCCGCGTCTGTTGGGTGGGCTTCGCATCGCAGGCCGAGCTCAACAAACACTTGGCAACGTCCCACCTTGAGGACAGGTTTTACGAGTGTGACTTGTGCAAGCGTGTCTTCACCACCCTGTTGGATTGTGAAACACACGTGGAGTTGCACAAACGAGCTGGGCCTGCACCCCAGGAGCAGTTAAAATTTCCGTGTAAAAAATGTGGCAAAAAATTTCACACCAAACATTCCTTGGCACGCCATCGGAAGAGGAGGTGCCTCACCTTTTTCAAGTGTACAGACTGTCCACAGACTTTTCCCAAAAAGTCCTCTCTCTTACGCCACACCTTCTCTCATCTGGGCTTGCTGCCCTACACCTGCGTGCGATGCCGCTGCCACTTTCGCCTAGCCAAGCTGTACTACCGGCACAAGTGCGAACCCCAGCGCATTCACTGCGTGGCGTGTCTGCGAGAGTTCCTCTGTCAGGGTGACTTTGAGCAGCACAAAAAAGACACCGGTTGCTGGGGCAACCAGGAGCCTGAAACGGACGAGGTCAGGTGCCTGGAGTGCGGACAGAGATTTAAGACTGCAGACGAGTTGAAGAGCCACGCCGGAGCTCACCAGAGAGTGCTGAGCTGCGCTGAGTGCGGGAAGGGCTTCCGTTCAGCCTTGCTGTTAATGTCCCACATGGGTGGGCATGCTGGACAGTCGCCTTGCCTCTGTCAAGCGTGTGGGATCGGCTTTCCTCATCAGCAGAACTACGACAGCCACCTGAAGACGTGTGGACAAAAAACCCCGCCGATGGTGAGTGTGGAACATCATGCTATAGCGAAAAGAAAAGGCGTACGATCAGTTTCTGTTCGTCCTTACAGGTGTTATATATCATGTGGTAACACCACCTATTGGACTTTTTTAAATCAGTGAGTGAATTTTTGTCTTGAGGGGAATCTTGCCTTACACAAAAAAGAAAGGTCAATCTGGTAAAGGTACTGGCTTGAAGGGAAAACAGTTTTAACATCTTGCACAAAAAATTAAGACGGTGAAATAAGTTTTATTAATAAGTAATTTTTGTGCCTCTTTGCATTGTAG
Organism: Nelusetta ayraudi; assembly: GCF_046127955.1. NCBI lineage: Eukaryota > Metazoa > Chordata > Actinopteri > Tetraodontiformes > Monacanthidae > Nelusetta > Nelusetta ayraudi. The sequence goes on along the minus strand of NW_027466186.1, from coordinate 7,253,069 downwards.
AAGGCCCCGAAGAAGGTTTTTGGAGGAAGTCCGAAGCTCAGGTCAAAACCGCAATCCAGTGCGTCCCTCAAGGTCCCTCAAGCGACAACAAAGGAATCAGTTATTCCAGATGCTGTGGAAAAGATTGCAACAACCGGTGCTGATCCAGCAGGAGTCTGGAAGATAACCCTCAATCACAAGCCACCTCCAGGTTCCAATATCATTGTGTTTCTCCCTGTCTGTGAAGATCCAAGCAACGGTTTAACCATTTCACCTGGAGCCTCTTCGTCTCCACAAGTGGCGTCAGCCTTGGACCTTTCAAGCGGGGATAAACAAGGCCCAGTTTGTGATGCAGCACTGGATTTGTCTAAGAAGTGTATCTCATCAAATTCCATTTCTCCTGTGTCTATTAAAAAGGAGCCCGACGCACTTAAGATTGTAGGAAGGCGGGATGAGCGTCTAAACAGCAGCAGTGCTGAGATTAAATCAAAGGAAGGCAAGAAAACAAATGGTGTGGCAAAGACCATTGAAATTGACACAAAGAATCTTGAACCTACTTCTATGGAAACCACACTTCCTATATTAATTACGGACGTGAGAACAGAGGCTCCAGGTGCTGAAGTTGGCGCACCTGAATCCTTTCAGCAGGCACAGAGAGAAATCAAGATGGAAGTTGAACATCGGAGTCCTGCTTAGGCTGATCTGAAGAACAGAAGGTGAAGAGAATCACCTTTGTGGACACATTCCCCACAGGACACACAGCCTGAGGAAAAGCAAAATACAAAAAACACTACTAGCTCTGTTGTTAATTTGACCAATTGTCTTCTTTCTCTTTTTTTTTTTTTTTTTTAATTCTGGGGTAAATTTGTGGTTGAGGCCACCAATGCAATACTGTGTATACAATACACGATTTCTGCAGTGATAATGTCAACCTTTTGTAATCTATTTATTTTGTTGCAAAAAAAAAAAAAAAAAAATCATCGGTACTTGCCGTTATTTGTAAGTATTAAGTATAATAAAACATTTTTTGTGTTTTGTGACACCCAACTGCTAACTGTGTGCATTTTATTTATGTGTTTAATGCTGTCAGTATGTTATATAGTACTAAAAAAAACTGTCTGTCGTCATAGAACACCATGATACCTCACGCAGTGGGGTCCTACCGCGTCCTCTTTCCTCTAGGCCTTTTCAAAAAAAAATAAAAAAAATGCTTCTGACATTTTCTTTTTTCGCAGGATAGCAAAAACATACCCCACCTGTCCCTGACCGTGATTGGTTTCTAGTTTTTGCCTTTCTTTGCTGGCGTTGGTAGATTTCCTCTAAAGGATGCGACGATTTGTTGGATTCAAAGTAGGCGTATCAGTGTTAGACCAATCATCGGGCAGAGATGGGCGGGCTTTGCCTTCGCCATCCTAAGGAAATCACAGCCGCCGACGGACGAATGTCTGCGATCCGAAGTAGGGACGGCAGAGACGGCGAAATGGATTAAAAACAGTGTACATATCTGTTGTCTCCAACCCCTTCCAGTCACGCGGCGACACACTCAAACTTTGTGTATCAGGATAAGGCGTCGACCTGCTGCTGGCAGCGGCACAGGTTTGGATTTATGGACAAAGACAAACGTGGCGACGTTGTAAGTACCACCAGCCCCTTATTTGAATGCTGTTATGATGATGAGGGGCTCATAATGTCGGCTGTGCCTGCCTGTCGACTTTTGTGTATTTTCATCATGTGGACTATTAAATAAATATATCTCATCCCCTCCCCCCCCTTACACACACACTTAACCCAGCATGGTCAGTGCTCCTGGATGGAGATGCATCAGTTCATCGGGGACCTCCTCACATCTGGAAACGCCTCCAAAGATCAGCCAGATGTGTTGGGCGCCGTGTGGGGCGTGCCCGCCGGCGATGACGCCCTGGGGTTCAAAGGTGCTTCGCTGGAACTTCTGCAGCCATCCATCAGACCCATCATCAGGGATAAACCTGAGACAGAGCCGCTTCGACGGAACCAGTCTGGAGGGTTACAGAGGAAAGAAGAGGCCAGAGACAAGAGGGAAGGTCAGAGTCCACTGAGGGACCCGGCTTTTTCAGTTCAATGTTTGGGGACGTCTTTGGTGTTAAAGGTCCAGCGTTTAATATTTGGCTTAATTTGTAATGTTTATATTGGTAAAAGCTTAACACACTGCCTGTAAATACATTAATAAAAGTGTGTACTCACAGTACAATACAAGTGCTTTTTTTCCCTACCCATAGAATAGTTCTTATTTATATAAACATAACACAAAAAGTGAGGCCACTGTAGTTCACTGGCAAGCTGGGGAGTGGGAGGGTCAGAGGGTGAGCGCTGCAATCTAAACTCTAACCACTCAATGCCGCTGTTTCTTCTCAAAATCTCCAATTATTACGCACTTAACCTTGAAATATTTTTGTATTTCATGTCGCGTTGTGCTTAGGTGTCCATCATGGCTGCACGTGCCCTGGCTGCCCTTTCTCCGCATCCAGACCCTCATTTGAGATTCTGAAACCCAGACAGCCTCTGTCCTCTCTGCCGCGCCTCGATGCAGAATGCCAACGCCTGGCGGATAACGAGCCGAGCAGCAGCAGCAGCAGTACGGTGGTGTCCAGCCGAGCGCCGAGGGACGAGGCGGACGAAGGTGCTCACAGTCCGAACCAGGTCACCGACTTGTCCACCCCCAGGGTCCCCGCGGCCTCCATGTCTCACCTGTCCGTCTTTCCCTGCTTGTGTTGCCACCGGAGCCTCCAAGCCTGCGCCCAGATCCGTGGCCAGCAGGGGGCGACGGACTCCGCGCTTGCCCACACCCACCATCACTTCCACCACCACCACTGTCCCCTGACGTCCTGCCTGCCCTGCCCGCAGCTAGTGGGCTCTCGCGGGCCGCAGATCTCTGGCGCTCTCTCTGCCTGCCTGTGCTGCCACCAGCGCGCCTTCCCCGTGTGCCCTCGCGACTTCCACCAGCAGCACAAGCAGGCTCAGCAGCAGCACCACGACAGGGGGAGAAACGCGCTGCCGCACCCCTGCATGCACTGCCCGGCCTCCTTCTCCAGGCCGTCTCAGCTGCTGCAGCACCAGCGCACCGAGCACAGCCACAAGCCCTCGGGCTTCCTGTGCACCGAGTGCGGCCGCGCCTTCAACTCGCACAGCAACCTGCGCATCCACCTCAACGTGCACACGGGCGCCCGGCCGTACAGCTGCAGCGACTGCGGCAAGAGTTTCAGCCAGTCGGGGGCGCTCAAGATCCACAGGCGGATCCACACGGGCGAGAGGCCGTACTCCTGCGGCTTCTGCGGCAGGGGCTTCCCGCACCTGGCGGGCGTGCGGGCGCACCAGCGGACCCACACGGGCGAGAAGCCCTACCGCTGCCTGCAGTGCGGGAAGTGTTTCACCCAGTCGGGGGCGCTGAAGATTCACACCCGCATCCACACGGGGGAGAGGCCCTTCGTCTGCAGCATCTGCGGGAAGGGCTTCTCCAACCGCTCCGGGATCCGCTTCCACTACCGCACCGTTCACGGACTGACGCCCGAACAGACCGGGGAGGCCGGCGGGGCGTCGCAGGGCGCCCGCTTCTCGCCCGGCCGGCCCAGGATCTCGCCCGCGGGGTTGAGTACGCCCGGCGGTGCCGACCCGTTGGCAGCAGCTCACCCCGGAGCGGCGGCGCTGGGGAGCGGCAAAGGGAACCCCCACGTGGGCGGCGCCAACCCGGAGGGCGGCAGCAGGGACGCCGTCCTGTACACGTGCGAGGATTGCGGCCTGCAGTTTGAGGACGCGCCGTCCAGAAACAGACACCAGACGCTGATGCACTACTCGTCCGAGGGGAGGGAGGAGGAGGGCGGCGGAGGAGGAGGTAACGGAGACTGAAGGAAGCCAAGGGACACCGCAGCAAAGAGAATTTAAAAGCAACGTGAGTGACAGTGAGGTGGGAGAGTTGCGTGCACAATTTGTTGGGAGCGTGTCACCTCTCTCTAGGCTACGCAACAGTTTGAAAAATTTCAAAGAATTCAGAATTTCAGTGTTTTTTTTGAAACAGCTTTTTAACTTTATTCATAAGCTGATTTGAGTCCAAGTGTATTTTTCTTTGAAACGGATTTTCCTGTTTGTGCGGCAGCGTCACGGGATTCGACACGGTGACTGTTGTAATCACACAAAAGGTGCAGCGCCGACACCGACCCCGCTTTGATTCCGCTGTTTTCTCTTCAACAAAAGTAAAAGGTTGTTGAATACATTTCTGGACGAAAAAATAATATATATATTTTATAAAGTAGCGGGGACAATTCTTAAAGTTTAATTAGGACTGTCGCGGCCACATGACCTGAGTAAAAGTGCAATTGTTCTTCAGAAACGTTCAACTGTTGAAGGCGAAGCGTTTTCACACAAAACACTAAAGACAATCCAGTGTGCTTGTGAAGGCACCATAATGTACAGAATACATAGTTCATTTTACTTAGGGGTAAAAAAAAAAAAAAGAAAAAAAAAAGTTTAGTCGTTTCATTTGTCGAGTCTTTCTCGGTTATTTGAAAAATAGCAACGGTGAGGCCACAGAGAGGCTGAACCCCGTCACATACCAGTGGGCGGGACTTAGCAGTTTGTGTATCTGTGTCAACAAAGAAGTGAGTTCATTTGCTGTTATCTATTCATTTTACATTATCACTCGCCTGTTGTGCCTTCTGGTATATATTGTGGCAAATTCCAGTGTCGAACGCACGTTTGTGACTGTCGTGTAAAAAAAAAAAAGAAAACATGGGATGGAAAAGACTGAAGCGGACAAAACGTTACATTTCAAAGCTCAAGCGAGCCACCTAGTGGTTACTGACCATGATAGCCACACTAAACCCTTCTGTTAACAGTGGTACCATTTATATGGCTTCATCATTTTTTTGTTATGTATTACCGTGTTGAGAGTAAATCGTTGTGAGTAATCTCTTCTGCCAGCACAAGTAACATTCCATCCACCGTGTTTTCGCATTAACCTGTTAAATACACATACAAAAAGCTGTATGTTTTTTTCTGAAAGTGCAGCTCGTGATTAAACATTTCATCAGCAGACGCACGACTCAACCTGGATTTTTCCTCTCGCATCCGAGACCGACAAGAGGAAGATATTTGCATCTGTGTTGCCAGCCGTGACCTCTGACCTTTGGGCGGCAGCGACATTCAGCGTCCCCCCCCCCAACAGTCTCCACCCCTCTTGCGCCCTTCTGTGTCCGACACAGTCCAGCTCACGGCTGAGATCCGCCACCACTTGGTGGTCTCGCCCCACAAAGTCCTCTCTTCTCCACCTTCTTCTTCTTCACAGAGGCTTCTCGTATGTGTGCTGCAGCAAAGAGTCACATGACTTGGGTTCGGCGTAGACGGCGCTGACCGGGCGGGGGCAGCCAACGCCGCCGCCATGCACGGCCGGAGTGCAGTAGCCGTTGGAGAGCATCCTGTGCGACGGGCAGTCGTACTGGGCGTGGCCGGGAGCCGTCCTGCCGCCCGAGGTGGCCGCTGCATTCAGGGACCCGTGCGCCTCGGGGGGCACCTGGTCGCTGAAGGGGGTGGCGTACTCGGGTTCCGGGGGGAGGGGCTCGGCGTACTCCGGCAGGGCGCCCGGAGTGTCGTAGTGGCTGAAAGCGAAAGGGGTGGTGTAGCCTTCGTCTGAGGACGGCCTGAATGTCGAGCCCATCTTCTGGTTGGTGGCTGCAACAGCAGGCTCGGCATAATCTGAAGAAAACAACAACAAAAACAGTGGTTTAGACCAGTTTCTTTCAACCAATGTGCCAAGGCACATTAGTGTACAGTGAGATAATGTCAGGTGTGGCGTGAAAAATTAGTTCATTGTTCAGTGAATGTACTTTTAATTAGGCTAAAAAGTCTCATTTTATATTATTTTTGGTTGGCTGTTTGCCATGGGATGTTCTCCATGTAAAAATGTGGCTTGGCTCAAAAAAGGTTGACACTGGTTTAGACCACCAGGTCAGTTTCTATCACCACTTCACTTATCCAGTGCCGGAGTTTGGAGAGTGGCTTGTCGAGAATCAAACCCAGCACCTTCTTACTGTGATGTGCTCAGCCACTGCAGCACCAGGGCCTCCGGTACCTCCTTCCAGACCCAGACCCCAGTCCAGCTCAAACTGCAGTCGTTCTGCTCTTTGCTCATGTTTACAAATAGCCTCAGTCCAGAGCGGTTGCCAGGCAATCAGAAGAGACTCCAGGAAGTTACTGGCCCAGGCCAAGATCTTGTCCCCGCACACGGACTCTCGTAAAGTGCTAATAGCCGTTTTACAGTTGTTGATTTAAACATATTAAACAAACAAGAAATCATCATTTTGCTAATTTCTAACAATGTAACATAGATGGATTCAAAAACCAATCGATTAGCATCAGTCTGAAATCCTGCAGCAAAACGGTACAATTTAAATGAATTAAATATACTTTCATTCCACTTTCTTTGTTTTTCTATCACTGGCGACGAGCTCTATTGAGGCTGAGAGGCTTAAAGAAACGAAAGGATGATACGGATCAGGAGATTAATGGACTTAAACTCCAAATAAAGGTAAGATCAAACAGTATAAAGTAGTGAAGATGAAATGCACTCTGTCTTGGAGCCACTACAAATGCATTTACTCTATTTAATTTTATTTAATTTTATCTAGTAAAGTGAAGCCTTTTAATTTACAATTTAAAAGTATTGACAATCATTTTGAGTTTGCGTTTGTAAAAAAAAAAAACAACCCCAAAAACATCCGAATGTGCTTGAAAACACTTTCTGTGACGAGCTAAAGAACTTCTTCAGAAAATCAATGAAAGTGAGCTGAGTGTGATTTGTCACAGTTAAAGAGGAGAGCCAAAGCTCCCACTTTGAACCGCTTTCATGCATCACAACAGCGTTTGAGTGACTGCGTTCCTCCACTGGGCTGCGGCCTCACGCTGGGCCCGTCGGGAGCTCCTGCCCGAGCTGCTCGGCCACCAACGTCTTCCTAAATCATAGCAACAGGGGCCTGAACAGCATGGAGATCCGGCCGGACCCTCCTGTTGTCCCCGAACGAGGAGAGGCTGCCGAGTGGGGGAGGCCAAGACCTGAGTGAAGTGGCCACAGGGAGCCTCCGAGCCGCAGCTATTTTAATTAGACAGGCTCCAGTGGGGGCCGTCGATTGTCTTAGCTCTGACCCTCTGGCTCTGCTTTATCACTGGGCCTCTCAGCCAAGGGGGCCTCCGGGCCGGGGCAGGGGGGCGGTGGGCAGCCGAGCCGCCCCTTTTTCCCGCTCCCAATTAAAGGGTCCCTTTCAGAGCGGCCCTGTGGACCAAAGAAAGGAATGTTTATACTGCGACGGGGTGATGGAAGAATGGACGGCCCGTCCACGGAGGCTGTTTGCCTGGCATGAGCTCCTCGGCGACCGCTGAGCCCCCGGAGGCCCCCGTCACGGCAGAGGGAAGCGCTTCTCCGCCGCGTCACTGATAAAACTCCTAGCGGGTCACGAGGGTGCGGGGGGGAGGGGGAGGGAGCTGGCGAAAAGGGCAGCGGCCGCTAATAAACACCGTGAACTGACCGTTGAGCGGAGGACTTGGCAGAGCATCGTGGACGTTCCGCTCCAGGGGCAAGGAGATGAAGTCCGACTGAGGGCAGGAAAGACCCTTCGCCTGGAAGCTCTGGCAACCTGTTGAGAAGGACAAGGAGCACACGGCACACAGTTGGAACTGGTTTACAGTCAAAGAAAAAGATTATTGAGCAGTTAAACTGTGCACTGAGTGAAATGGGCTTACTTTTCGGTAAGGAGTACTTTAACTGCGAATCCTTTTTCCTGTGCAAAAGAATCATAGGACATTTAAGTGTTGTACATACTAGACAACCTAAAGACGTTTAAAATGATATATTAATACAAGGATTGAAAATTAGTCAAGGGGTTATTTTTTTTTAGGAGCTTTGGCTGAAAGACTGTGAAAAACACAGGGATCAAACATTTGTATTAATCTTATCTGTTTCCATTGTATTGTTGATATTTAGCATTAAAACCAATTTATACAGCTTTCTGATATTCCATCTTGAGAAATAAGGTAGACCATAATTGTCAAACTCTGGCCCATGGCCCAAATTTGACCCGCAGTGTCTTTATGTTTGGCCCGAGAAGCCAATACAAAATCACAACTAGAGCTGTTGGCCTGCCGGTATTACGCAGCACAAGTAGTAGTACTACAAATCCCAGAATGTTCTGCTCAATCAGGGGTAGGACATTCATTGAATTATTATTATGAATTAATTGGTTTATTGTTTTTTTTTATTATTATTATTAGCCCATGAAAAAAGGTTACTGTTAAATCAGGCTGCAAATAAAAAAGGCATATTTTTTTTCAATAAATATTAATATTGGGCCGAGACTTTGTCCAAGTTTTAAATTTTGTCCCCACTGTGTATTTGAGTTTGACACCCCTGATGGTGGAGAATTACAAGTAGACAAATTAATGAACAATTTACTAATAGGTCTTGCTGATTGACGCCAAGCCAAATAAATAGCTTTGCCGTATATGCAATGTAATTAAAAAGGAAAAGCTAATATGGATAAGGCCCAACGGTTTTACAGTTTTGAGGGTGCAGTACCTTCGCTTCCACCACACGCCTGCCAGCAGGCAGCTGCCGCACATTAGCAGCGCCAGGACGACACCCACTGCCACGATGACCGGCTGACTGGAACCTGGAGGCGGCAGGTGCACGGAAAGAGGAAGTGAAGAGTGGAACAAATTAGAAACAGGAAGACCACATTGTTTTCCGTAAATATATATTCTGCATGTCTGAGCTAAAAAAAACCCCAAAAAGCCCTCACTCAGTCGTGTCTCCACCAGCACTGGACCCTGCGTGGTGGCAGGAGTGGAGCTGTTCTGCTCTCTGTCCAGGTTACTGATGGACGGAGACTCTGTAGGGACAGAAGCACAAAACAGGGACAGTAAAGAAAAAAAAGAGAAGAGTCGAGTTTAATTCAAAAAGTAAATTTGTTTCTTTACTGGTGTGTTTTGATACAAACAGTTCACATTTACATGTTTTGTATTTTTTTGTGCATTATTTTGTTTATTCATTGTGCGTCTATTGTGTAAAAAGTTAAAAACACCCACCGGCGGACGAGCGGGACCTCGGCGTCGCTTTGGACGAGGTGCAGCCCAGCAGCTGGACCTGCACTGAGGCTCGGCCGTGCCAGCTCAGCGGCTGCAGGCGGACAAACCTGGCAACCGCTGGTGGGAACAGGCTGTTGAGCACCTGCAGGTGGCCGTCGGTGTAGGCCTTAAACACCTGGAGAGCCATAAAAACCACGTTAATCATTTATGCCAGGAAGGTGAGTGGGTGGAGACTCGGCTGGTGCTCTTCCTCAAAGTGGAACACATCAGGAAGTTACGTGGGCCAACATTCACCTTCTGCTCTTTGCTCATGGCATCTTTGTAAAGCTTCCAATTTTTTCGGTCCTTGCTAAAAAATAGAATGAATGCGTCGATGTAGTAATTGTCCGTTCCCGTCGTTAGGATTCCTAAAAAAAACAAACGAGCTGTGGTGAGTCGCAAACACCAGACAAGCAAAAGGAGCTTCGCTAATTCCAACAGTTGCACCTGTGATGGAGCTCCTGTCCCTGAGCTCCAGCTCCAACCAGGGGCTCGGGTCGTCGACCCCTGCTGACCACGGCTGGAGGTCCCGGCTGGAACCCGAGCTGGCGGAGGACCAGAATGTCCCGAGCCCAGGGATGTTTTTCTCCCAGAAGGACGAAGCGTTCAGACCAGAAACACTCAGGATGTTGTTGCATTCTGTTGGAGGAGCAGAGGGAAGCAGCAGCCAATCAAATGGCTTCATCGTGTAAATTACGAGACATTCCTGAAACAGAATATGCGTTGAAGTGGGGGAAGGTGGGGAGAGTAAACAGCGCTTTAGAGGAAGTAAAAAGCACAGTGAGGTGACCGTCTCTTGACTGACCTTTGCTGAACAGCAGCTTCTTTTCAGATAGTGAGCCCCTGTCAACAGAAGTCAGGTCAAAGGTCAGCGTATACGTATATTTGCACTGAGATGTGAGTCTCTCTCTCTATTTATGAAGAGAAAGCACGACGGCAACACACATTTTGGAGAGGATCCCGTTGGCGAAGGTGGGCTCGTAGAGTGTCAGGCTCCGGCTGCGGATCACGGTGACGCGGCCGCCCAGACTGTCGGACACGGCGCCGGCGTGGACGGCAGACTTGCACAGGACCGATGTCTGCAAGCAGGTAGGAGGCAGGCAGTCAAGCAATGATCACAGGAGAGGGAGGGCTGCTCCTGAGCCTCACCAAGGCCTGGATGACTAATGAGAGATTTTTACCTTGGTAAAAGCTGAACATACTGCCCATAAATACATTCACAAAAGTGTATACTCAAAGTACAATTAAAGCAATTTGGTCTTCCTACCCTCAGATCGGTTCTCATATATAAGAATATACATAGAGCAATAAGGGTCTTGCTCCTACTAATAATAATACATTTTATTCATAGAGCACTTTTCAAAGTCCTCAAAGACACTTTCCAAAAAAGAAAAGTTAAAAAACATCAGAATAAAATTTGCAGTTGAAATACTTAAAAAATATACCAACAAATAAATTAAGAATGTGGAGTAAAATAAGAGGACGCAGGGAGGTGAGTGTCAATTGTAGTTAATGAGTGACCTAAAAACAGTAATTTAACATTAAAAGCAGTACGGAAAAGATGTGTTTTGAGTAGTGATTTGAATGATGGCAGGTCAGTACAGTCACGGATGTAAGGTGGGAGTGAGTTCCAGAGGGTGGGGGCAGCAACAGAGAGGGCGCTCTAGCAGTGCTGCCATCTTGAGCCACCATTTTTTTTAAGGAAGCCGGCCCGGCAGTGTCCTGAATGTGAAACGTGCTGTCAGGCGTCCTTAAATACTGGGCTTCATTCAAAATTTCACACACTGGACCTTTAAGTCCTCATTTGCCACTGCTGCGAGGTCGTTGCTCACGGAGAATAAAACGGTGATGGACAGCGATCGCAAAATCAACCTTTAAATTTGGCCCTTGAAACAGATTGTTTTCAATGAGACGCTTGTTTGTGTATCCAGGAAGGAGCGGCTGCAGCTCCTCCTTCAAACTGCGCTTCAACTCTGAGTCACAGACTCAGTCCAGCCGCTGTCGACAGTCACGTCTCATAAACACTGACACCGTGAGGAAAATTGCCATTGGCTGTCCTCAAAGTGGCTGGAAGTCACTGAATGACATCATCGGCTAATTTGCATAATTGGTCACATGTACATCACTGTTACGGACACTGTGGGGTCGCCGAGAGAGGAATAACGTTGTGGGAGAGACAAAGAAATCTTACATTTGTAAAATAACTTTTACAATTAACATTTTCTTCTTAATTTTTTAACTTTTGGGTGGGTTCAATCTTACTTTATAGTCCACGTAGGAGCATAAAATAAGTGACAAGTAAAAGTACCATCCAACCACCAATCACAAACCATAGTAAATGAGAACAAAGCAACCATTTCAATCATGACATTTGAAACCAGTCTGCAGAAACATTTTTTGCAATTTTCTTTTCAGCTTGGCTCATGGAAAAAAATCATTTCCAGACTGGACATGGAGGTATGAACATCTGCCATGACTAGCATGGAGGAGGGGAAGGAGGTTGTGACTGCTGGAGGTCTAGGAGGAGTAGGAGGAGGAACGGTGAGAAGAAGTGAAGAAGTGGTTTCACATCCGAGTGGCCAAAAGTCTCCAACAGCACCAGACATTCGCCAGATTTGACTCTAGCCGCTTTTCTGACAAGACCTTAGTTCAGAGGGGGCTGAATACTCGCTCAACATAGTGACAAAGTGGTTTCCAGGAGTCGACTTACGTCTCTGTAGCCGAGCTCAGAGTTCCCCCACACGTCCCCCGTGACGTCCCTGCATCCCGCTGGGCAGTACGCACTGAAAGACCACAGAGGGGACCCGTGAGAAAGACACGTGGCGAGGACAGCCCACCCGCTCAGTGGGGGAGCGAGGGAACACGTCCGTCACTCACTCACTCACTCACCTCAGATGCTGCGAGCTGAAGTGAGACCCTCGCTGCAAACAAGTGATGAGCTCTGAAAAAACAAAAACAAACGGAGGTCAAAACAAAAGTCAAGAATGTTCAGTCTGTGATGCGTTTAAGGACGGCGCTGGATTTGAACGCGGCGGGTCGAGGGCGAGCGAGTCAGACCCCGAACCCGGCACGTCCGTGTCAGGCTGACATTACATAAGAGCTCCCGCCGTTTCGCTGCGGCCGCAGACAAACAGATTCTGTGTGCGACTGTGCGCCCTGAGCGTGCTATATTAGGAGATGAGCCGCCGCCGCGGTGACTGAGGCCTTTGTCTGAGCCCCCAGCGAGCAGCAGACAGCCGGCGGTTCTGTGCGTCCGCGGCGTGGGCTCGGCTCCTGACACGAAGTCGTTTCATAAACAAGCGGCTCGCAAAACAGGAAGCCGCGATGCTCCTGGTTTATATGTATATATAAATAGACGGAGAGACAGAGAGAGCCAAGGGTGGACTTCTCTGTAGTGATTAGACACAGGAAGCACTTTGACCTTTCATTTTGACGCGACGCAGAAATATGCGGCGCGGCACTTCTTCCATTCATTGTTGAGACTACTGCAAACGTGCACGTCTGAGCCGATTTACATTTCCCCGCGGCGGAGTGGCAGCGGTTAACAGGCCGACGGGGGCCGACGGGGGGGCGGGGGGCTGAGGCCTCCCACCATTCAAACCATCTCCAAGCAAACACGCCACGGCGAGGACCGAGCTGGAGGTGGAATGCCAATAAGCAATGTTGTCGCGCGCACACACACACACACACACACACACACACACACACACACACACACACACACACACACACACACACACACACACACACTCAGACTTGTTCCCACAGTGCGCAGCAGCGTTTAACCCTCTGAATCTTCTCTTTGCTTGAATAGTAATAATGATGACGTACGCTGATGACACTGTGATGTGTATTTCTTCAGCAAACCAGTAGCAATTATGTATTTGTGCTAATTCAAGGAAACTTAAGCGTCACACCGGACGGACCCTAATGTAAAGTTTGGATTTATATCTTGTACCCAGCTGGCTGGGTGAGCCCTCAGTCTGGGACATTCACATTTGTTCATAGTGAACTGGAGTTTTGCAGCTTGAGGCTTCCTGCTGGTTCGAGGGGCAACATTAGCCACACGTCAGAGTTACTTCATCACTGACAACATTTTTTGTTTTTTTAAACACCCACTTTCAACTGAGAAACATTTCCAGTGCTGTTCTGTGTTCTTCTAATGTAAATTCTGATGATAAATACTTTTGAGTGGCTTCCACACAAATCTCTTTCGTAGCAGCAGCAGCAGCTGCTATTTTTGTAATTCACAGTACAGCTTCTTCTTCTTCTTTCTGGCCTTTGCATGTGTTATTCCAGTGCAACTTGTAGCAGTACAGCTGCTCTTCCTTCTTTTTTGCCTTTGAAACTTTAAAATCTTTTTTGCCAAAGAAAACCTCAGCAGTTGTGACGAGCCTCCATTAGAAGAATAATACAGAGGTATAGTCCTAAGTGGTAGGCGCAGAGTGAGAAAAGCTATAGAACCTTTATAATTTCCACTCTGGGAAGCAGAGCCAGATCTCCGTTCAACAGCGAAGTGACCACACAGCCAGAGCTCACTGACACACAGACACTAATCATACACAGGCAGCCAGTTGAAAAATAGTCATCAAGCCGTTACGAATGTCCGACCTGGATGCTGGTCTGTGGCGTAGGACAGGAGGAAGCCCCGTCCGGAGCGGTGCGGGCCAGACCGGAACGTCACCGACGCTTCATTGCTTCTCAGTGTCACATTTCTCTGCAACGCGTCCAGGTGTCCACACACTGGACCTGTGGATGGAGGTGGTGTAAACATGAGCACACATGCATTTACACTTAGTGGTTGTTGCATATGAAAAGTGTAAATAATTAACTTGGTTTGAAACAAATGGGGGGGGAGACTTGACGACTGGACCATCAGATTGTGATGTCCTGGTTGTTCATTCTGTGACGTTTTGGACATTTACACTACCAGTCAAAAGTTTGGACACACCTTGACATGCAATATTTATTTATTTATTCATTTTTTTAATCTTTACAGCTTTCTGCACTGCAGATAGATACTGAAGAGATCAAATATATGAGAAGGATATATGTAATTATGCAGCAAAGAAAAACATGTTAAATAAATAATGAATAAATATGTTTTTTTTTGAAAGGTGGCTATTTTGAAGAATTTAAATATAAAATGTGTTTGAGTTATTATACACTTTTATTGTTTCCTACATAATTCCATGTGTGTTCATATGTAGTTTTGATGCCTTCAGTGAGAAACTGCAATCATATCAATAGTCATGAGAATGAAAGAAAAGACTTCATGGGATGTGTCCAAACTTTTGGCTGGTAGTGTAAGGAATGAGTAAGGAAACAGATGTGTCACTTATTCATCATCTGTTTCATTGCACACTTGTTATATTTTGTCAATCAAGCTTAAATGCATAAAAAACACAACACGATTGTTGGGGGAAAAAAATAAAGAAAATATCCAATAAAAAGGCCAATCAGTTTGACTTGACTTGAACTTTTCCAGTCAAGCTTCCATTTGTGGCACACACACTTGTTCAGAGGAACCGTTTCACAACAGCGACCTTACATGAAAGAACACTTCCCGCTCAGAAAAACGAGACCTGATCGTAGTCACCAGGGTTTCCGCAGAATATCATTAACAACCACAATGGGGAGAATAGCTGGATATTTTTGTTTTTTCTTAATGCCTTGAGGACGCATCTAAATTGCACCTGGTTGCAAAAGAGGGTTTGCCTCTTTGGTCGGTCTGTCAGTGGAATGGCATGCTGCGTGTGTGCGTGTGTGTGTGTCAATCATCTTCACTGACATAAAGGCACCAGGACATATTTCAGAGATGATTCCCCAGGATTTAGAGCCCTCCATCAGTCTGATTTGCAGGCGCAGCGAGGCGGCTCACCCAAAATCAGCTCTCCGTTCTTGTCTGTGATGACGATGGAGCCGTTGCTGCAGGCCGGGCTGCTCTCCACGTCGAAGTCTCCAAACAGCAGGCGCAGGGTGCGGCCCTCGGGCACCCGCAGCCTCCAGCGGCACCAGGTGTTACTGGGGTAGGTGCCGGGGTAGTTCTGAGAGGCCAGCGTGCCCGACTCGGAGCCCTGCACCGTGTGTCCGCAGCCATCGCCTGAGACACGACAGCAGGTGTGAGAGGGGAGAGAGACAACGCTTGAAGTTCATCTTGTCGATCCAAGTCAGAAAAAGAGGGCGTCTGTAAGCATGAATGAGTTTAAACTGATTCAGTTTTTGTTAGTGGCTTTCCAACAACTAAAGCAACCAGTGAATAAAACTTTAAAACACAACTGTTATTGAAGTCAAGAGTGCACCACAGACTTCCATAGTTGTGAACCTGGAACAAGTCAATTGCTTGCACTGCTACTTCTTCCCCTGTCTGCATGATTAGATTAATAGGACTGTAATTTCCCTCTTATCACTATTATTACTCTCGGTTAATTCCCAGATGGCGCGGTTGTTAGTGTTTACAACCAGAGGCTAAAAATAGAGCTTTTAACACACGGTTTTTGAAAATCTAACTTTTTTTGCGACATGGTTCAAAAGAAGCTGTGTAAGAACTTTGGGCGTAAAAACAAGATGACATCAACGCAGACGATTTCATCATCTAATCTCCTGGGATTTAAATATGTGCTAGGTGAAGATATAGTAGGTCTGGGAATGTGCATGACAGATGGCCATGTTTACGCTCTCATGATCCTCCGTATCTGTGAGATGGCAGAACCATGTTATAGCAAAGGAAACGCTCGGCCCGACTCTACTAATTTGACTGTGAGAGACACTCACTTAAAAAATGAGGGCAAAAGAAAATGCAACTGACAAAAGTCATGGCCAGTGTGGAAAAAAAAGTGAAAAAGAAATGTTGAAAACGGCCGCCCACGCCCACTAATGTCAGCTGTTCCCCAACCTCTGACCAGCAACAGCCGTGACTAATACCTGAACTCAAAAGGAAAAGAAATATTTAGACGCGGAAACGTCCGTGTGGGTCTCGGAAAACTAAGTGAGTCAATTCTCACTGTGGTCACACATGTAGATAAGAGCCGCGGGGGCGGCGGGCTACGAAAAAAACGGGCTATGAGAACAGACGTTATTCCAGGAATGGTCAAAACTTGGAAAAGGGGCGACGCAGTGTCTGTCTGGGTCATACACAACATCATTGTTCCCCATATAAGGCTCCTGCTGGAGGTTTTGTTTGAGGGGGAAACAGGAGGATGACCTTCGGCTCACCCTCTGTCACACACATCCTCACCCTCACTCCCCCCCCCCCCGACACACACACGCGCACGATTCCCTGAAATTGCGACCGTGAAACACTGTCCCGGTGGGCAGCCGAGCGGCTCTGTCACCCTTCCGGTGGGAGACGCTGGGGAAGTTCTAGGCTGCCGCTCGCCGGAGCCCTTTCATCTGCAGCCCGTCTCGCACTTCCAGACGTTCCGGGATGTCTGCTCAACCAGTTGCGACCAGTTTTAAGAGAAAAATGGAAAGGGATTGCCTCTCTCCCCCTCTCCCCACCCAAGACTCGAACTGGGTGGCAGAACTGCAGTCAATCAAAAGCAGCCCGGCAACATTGTTTTCCACTTGAGGTTTTCTCCCTCTCTCCCTCTCTCTCTCTGGCAGGCTCTTACAGGTCCACACTAGCAAACAGGATGTTCACCTATGCTCGCTGTCACCACGCTGCCTTGGTGTGTCAGTACCGCAGCTATTTCAATGTTTCCCCACCATATTGTGGCCCCCACCAAAGCTCTACGCGGTCCGTGCGCAGACAAGAACGACGTGAATCACAACCATTAACCGAGCCCGGGGCTTTAATCACCCCGGGATGTGAAGAAAACAGAGGTGAGGCGGGCAAAAACAACAAAGACTTGTGGTCCGGCAGAGTGGTGGAGTCACAGTCTGCAGGGACGTGAATTGTTTTTTTTTTGCTGGTCTGTGTTTATTTGCAGCGGCTGCGATTCATACTGCACATGAACGTGACTGGAGGAAAAGGAAAAGAAAAAAACCAAACTGTGGGACATGTGGGTTGAAAGCTGGAGCCAGTGGGTAAACATACACAAGAGGGAGACTATGTAAAGAATGTGAGCATGACATCACGCAGACAAACTTTGTACCAACGTCAGCAGGATAAAGACATTAAGGATTTTTTTAACGAACAAATTAAACAAAAAGAGCGATTATAACACTGATTCAAGGGCAGAGCAGGTTAAAAACTACTAACAGTCCTGTGTCACAGAATGCATGGCTAGGTATGAGGTAGTTTGTTACTATGAATCCATTGTGATGAATCCGCAACGTGACTGCTGCACATCTGGATTTTACCGAGACCTTTATGTAGGATGTGCCATGTTTACGCATCCTGTTGCTCATTGTTTCAAGTCACAATCCATCCCACCCAGACGGAAATGTAATAAATAACACATAAGCCACAAAGACACGTGTTAATTTTAATGTGCCAGATATTTGGTCACAAATAAACACCGTTGGGAATTAAATTAAATTAGTACTTATTAGACACATATGTACTACATAGCAGCATATGAGGATAATGCATTCTGCGCTAATTTGTTGTAAACATTCCCCAGACACGGAAACCCGTCGTGCAGATAAATTGTAATGCGGGGGTCACCAACCTTTTGGAACCTGAGAGCTACTTCATGGGTCCTGAGTCATATGAAGGGCAACCAGTTTGTTACACTCTTCTGAACTAACATATTTTTTCCAGTTCTACTGTATACTATCATTAACAAATACTGATCTATGTGAAGACGCTTATCACATTACTGAGTTCTCAATAATTATCAACAATGACTGAACAAGATGGGATAAAATTACATTTTAGATGCAGCTCAGCGATTTGTGCTATTTTTTTTCCAAAGAGGCCTGCGGGCTACTCATGTCTGTGGGCACCACGTTGTAAGAAATGTTATATATGTTGATACATATACTTGGCAGACAAACATATATGAAGGACATAAGCCTGCGTGTGTTGGGAATAACACTTATACACTATCGAATATAATCGATGACAAGAATACATACACAATATATATTGTTCCATCATGTGAATATTCAATATATCCACTGTATTCTCAAGAGATTGCATTTAGATTATGCTATAATTGCAAAAAAAAAATAAAAAAATAAAAAATCATCCAAGTGCAGCTGTACAAATCAGTTCAAGTGAATCTCCTCAACACCCTGACCTGCTCGTGTCCGGCACTAACCTTAGGAACAGCTGCCTAGTAAAGATGTTGGGAGATAAATGAGCGTCACATTCCTTATCTCGCCGCAAGCCGCCGCACAAGAAGTTTTTTTTTTCCCCCTTACCCTCCTGGCCATGGACTCCTGCCGAGCACACGCTGCATATGACCCACAAAGCGGCGGCGAGAGACTTCACAGCAGCATCCCGGATGTTTTCGCACTTTAATCGCATGGTTTCCACAGCTGTGGTGGTGAAAAGTAAGGTGCAAGCACCGACGGCTCGAAGCTTCTGACTTGAGCCACAAGTTATCGAGACAGAGCACTGCGTGTTCGCTATTGGCCACGAGACCCGGATTGCGTCCTCCTATTGGCTGGCCAAGTGTCACTCAAACAAGCCCTAACATTCCATTCCCAAGTAGGGGGTGGGATAATTAGTAATGTGACTGGATGTGAGGGGCAGAAGTAGCTCCAAGTTGAAGCTAGTTCTTGCTAAAGCTACACCCAGCCTACTTTCGGGACTGCTGTTAATTTTACTTCAAAGACCGGATGTCCCGCCAGGTGCTTTATATCTTTCAAGAGTTGTGCTTTGATTGGCCGACTTTAACGCAACGGTTGACGCCTGTTCCTGTTATGTCGAGGTACTCAAGGTGCCGGCGGTTTCTTTAGTCCAAATAGCGTCAACGCTGCCACCTGCTGGTGAAATGGTGGCAACGACAAAAACACAGGAGACCCGTTTATTGCGTGTCTCTGAGCAGACAGACAGACAGACAGACCGACGCACAGCTGACGTCACTCACACGCTTGCTCAGGAAGAACAACTTTATGATACACGGTGGAAACAAAATGATGCATTCCTAGGACATAGTTGTAAAAGACACGAGCGAACCCTCCCCACCACTACCCTATTCAGCGAGTATGCGCAGCTCGGGCTCTGTCAGAGGCGCTCGCGCAAAGCCGCGCGCTCGCACGTAAGAGCAGTTTGACCGATTTACGCATCGCGTGCGAGCCGGCCGCTTCTCGTGACAGCGGGACAGATGCTTCTCAGGCGAACGAAGCTGTTGCTTCTGCCTTCACTGCAGGAAGCGTAGCCGAGGAGCGACAGCACGGCGCATGCTCGCCGGCCGGAGCCGAGGATGACTTATCCCCTGGTGCTGTAACACGGTGAGTAAAGAAAGAAAAAGGAGAAGAAGAAGAAGAAGAAAAAGAAAAAGGACTTCGATATCGGTTCAAAGTGGCGGCTTGTCTCGGGCTGTCAGTCCGTGTCCGTGTCGGGGGTCTTGTTTTGGGGTTGGGGAGGTCCTGCGTCGTGGTGGTTGTTATTGGTGGGGCTGTGCGTGACGGCGCGCCGCAGGGACGTCGCTTCGAGTGGGCGAAGGAGGCTGAGCAACGCACGCAACTGCTCCGCCGAGGAGTTGCTGAGCCACTAACCTGATCCAGCGAGGAGTGTGTTGAGCAGATTATTACTGGCTGCTCGTCGTTTTGTGGAAAGGTTGTCTGCTTTTGTTTCACCAGCCTCCCTGACTTGTCGCGGATTTCGATCTAAAGTGTCGTTTTTGAAAATGATGTTTCTGTGTTTCTTATGATTTGGTCGTCAAGTGAATGAAAAGCCTCAGCTGCTGCCTGGGATTGAAAAGGAAGATGTTTATTGCACGCAGAGATCATTTGTTTATTTGTTGTTGTTTTGTTTGTGTTTTCGTCCCCCCGTGGCCAGATATCATTTTAGGGGACAGTATAAAATGTGAGCCGTCTGAAATGACCCTTACTTACAGTTTATCCTTAACATTGGTGGTATGATTTTGCTGTGCATCTGTCCATCATTGTAGCTTCTGTCAGTAATCTGCCTGTAAACTTTAATAATGAAGAATTTTTTAAAACATCCTTTCAACAACCCTATTAGTTTTACTTCTTCATCAAGTCTTTTATTATTGTTGTTTGCATGCCAAGTCATTACCAAGCTGTAAAGTTGCCCTTCAGCACTGTTATGGTTTGATTTTTAGAGATTGTTTTTTCCAATAGTTTTTTTTAAAAGCATATTTCACCTGTTGAATCCACTGAGGGTGAAGTATCAGAGCAACTGCTTTTAAATGTCAGCCTCACAGCACAGGTTATAGGTCTTTGTCCCTTTATGCATAAGCGGTACATGAAGTGAGGTCTCTCTACAGAGGATTGTGCAGTTTAAACCTAGTGCAGGTTTCACTTGTATTGCTCAGTGGGGAGAGAGGAAAAAAACAGTTGGTCAGGGGAGGTTGTTGTTTGTTTGTTTGTTTGTTTTCATTGACTTGTGTATGCATTAACCACGGCCTCTGCATATGCATGCGTGCCTGTGGTCTGGCTGTTAACATGCATGCGTGGCCCTCTGTGCGTGCAGCTCCGCGTGGGGGGGGCGATGGCGGGTGCTGAGGTCACCGTGTCTCCAGGGCATCTGCTGACAGTGAAGGAGGAAGAAGGGGAGTCCAGTGGCAACAACCACAAGGCTCAAGTCATCCTGCACCTGCAGCCCATCCTGCACGGGTAAGGTGGATTCTATCGTACAAGGTGAAAAACAAAAAAACAAATCAACAAAAAGAGCTTTGGAATCAGTGTGTGGAAATAAAAGTGCGTAATAAGGCATCCGTGCTCACGTCTCATGACTAATGAAGTTCACTGTTAGTTGTCAGGCATGTAAAAGACAAAAGAGCAACATATAGAGAAACGAGAGGCGCCTTGGTCAGATTGTAAGAATTCACTGTTCAGTTAAATGCGATGAATTGTCTCCCTCTGCAGGACGAATGATGACACTGCTGACAGAGGCACCACAGTCTTGGCAATAGAAACAAAGCATGGTACGTTTATCACAGACACGTCGCTCCTCACTTATGACAAGAAAAAAACCTCATCTGTTGTAAAGTTCCTTTGCGCGGCCGTGACGTTTCCTGACGTTTGTACTCTTTAGAGAATAACAGAACAGACGGCGACGAGATCGAGTACGGTTACCCCATCACCTGCGGAGACAGCCGAGCAGTTCTGCTCTTTAAGAAGTTTGTGTGTCCTGGAATTAATGTCAGATGCGTCAAAGTAAGTTGATTGCGTTTTGTTGACAATTCGTTTTTCCCTTTTCAGATCTATTTGCTCCGTCATTTACACTGTGTCGAGCACTGTCACTTACCGTTGTATTTTTCATTTATCTCAATACAAGACTGTGACTGTTTATAGATTTTATCTTCTCTTCAATATCAACAGTTTAACGACCAGCTCATCAGTCCCAAGCAGTTTGTACACCTGGCTGGCAAAGCGACACTGAAGGACTGGAAAAGGGCCATCAGACTGGGAGGAGTGATGCTCAGGTATAATTGTTCTGAACAACATTTGAGTGCAGCTTCTGAATAACTTCAGAGATCCCATATTATATATTCATTCATCCTCCATACCCGCTTATTCCCATACCCGGGAATAAGCGGGGTGCACCCTCGACAAGTCACCAGTTCATCGCAGGGCCACATAGAGACAAACAAAGACAAACAACTGTTCACACTCACATGCACGGACAATTTAGAGTGTTCAATTGACCTCACATGCATGTTTTTGGACTGTGGGAGGAAGCCGGAGAACCCGGAGAGAACCCACGCAGACACAGGGAGAACATGCAAACTCCACACGGAAAGGTCCCAGGCCCGGAATCGAACCCACAACCTTCTTGCTGCGAGGCGGCAGCGCTAACCACTGCGCCACCGTGTCACCCCATATTATATATATGAACCCATTTTCAAATCCTTGTTTTTCATCCCACACTCTAATGGAGGATTATTCATAAAAAAAACAAACCACTCAATATATCTGAAGAAAACAGCACATTTAACCCTTTGTTCACAGCCTCCTTCAAGGACACTTGACTTTAGCTTCCTGCTAAAAGTGATGCTTTGTTGTATCTTGCACACATCATGACAGCAGAAAAAGCAGCTTTCCTGCTCTCCAGTGTTCTAGCGCACACTTTCTGAAAAGTGGAGCAGACAAAAGAAGTAAAAGATGGAGGTTTCATCTTTCTGGGGAGTTCACTGACAGACCAGAGACAAATTCTTCTATTTTCATTCTTTAGAAATCATCTGTAAAATGAATTTTCATAATGTAGGACATTTAAATGTATTACTTTTTATGAGTTTGGCGGATTGTCTCTCTTTTTTTTTTTTAAGCAGACACCCCTCTGCCTGACGTGGACGTATCCCAGTCACTTAATTTGCACTTGTGCTGAGTCTGTCTGCAGTGGGCTTTGCCAGCACATTCCAGAGGGACGCAGCATTATTATCAGAGCTGGATCAAATAACACGCGATCGAGCTGCTGAGTGGTACCTCTCACCCTTTTGTCGTGTTTGCACTTGTTCTTGTTGTTGCAGCGAGTCGATACACCGACTCAATAGGCAGTGTCTTCCTCTCCCCGTCTTTATTCCTCCCGAGGTCAGATCTGCCTGGAGTAAAATACCTCTGGGAAGAAGGAACCGTTTGACAAATCAGATCCATACTCTCAAGCCCCTGTGCGGCTGCAAGACAGAAAGAAACATATTGTATTTTTGCATTTTCTCTAACATTTTTAAATGTGTTTCCTCTCGCCTCTCAGGAAAATGATGGACTCTGGCCAGATAGACTTCTACCAGCACGACACTGTGTGCAGCAACACCTGCCGCAGCACTAAATTCGACGTGCTGATCAACAGCGCGCGGTTTCCTCCGGGGACGCTGGTGCAGCCGAGCCTGTCGTGTCTGGCTCTGGACCATCTTGGCGGGCAGGTGCCTCCTCTGACAGGTACACTTCAGTTGGCATGGATACTCTCCCAAAATGTGGTGAAAGGTCCCATGTTACACAAAATTTATTTTACTAATGTCTATGAATAATGGCCTGTGTCATTTTTGAAAGTTTTTCAGAAAAGAAAAAAAATCATCATGATTTGGAAAGAGAAAATAATCTCCAGCCAAAAATGACTTTGGCCATTATTTATAGAAAGGATTTGTGTGAAATGACTAACACAATTTGTGTGTCTAACATGTTGATGAACTCCATGGGAATGAGAAAAGTCTAAGCTGAACTTGTCTTGTTTGTTATTCATAAGACATACAATTCTGGAAATCCCCTCTGCGTGATGTCACTGAGGGCAGTGATAGCTCTGCCAGGCCAGTGATGACACCTGCAGCCAGGTTCATTTCACCTTCAGAGACCGCCTTGCAGCATGCTTGTTTCTGCCCCCTATTAAAGCATCGGTTTCAGCATGAACGCTTAAACTAAGTTGTTGCGTTTCCCCTGGACGTAGATAAATAATTATGGTGTTTTGGTGTAATTTGGATAATTAATAATGCAAGGCTGCTCCACTGGGGACCTGGGTGAAAAATAAAGTCCTTAAAAAAGGAATAAATATAGGACCTTTAAAGCAACAACACTTTTCTTGCAGTAGTTTAAGATGAATTATGGTTGTTTACATGTGCTTAATCAAAATAGGGCCTGAACTCACAACAACTAATTGGCAGCACAAAGATGAGTCTCATTTTTTGTTTTGAAAATGTCCTTGGCTCCTCACGAAGCAACTTCTAACTGCACAGAAAAAGAGTTTGAACCTTTGGGTTTCCTTGTCATCCTGCTGCCGCTATGGGAAAACTGGTTGTTTATGCATTCTTTGCACACCGCACACCTTTTCTTGTGTCTGTTCAGAAGACCTTGCGCATGATGCTGCAGAGGTACAGGAGTCTTTGGAGGAGAAGTTGAGCATGGTAGCGAAGTGGAGCTCCAGTTCGGCCCATCCTGTGAATCCAGCTGCCCCAGCCAATGGACACGCTGTAAAGAGGAAGAGGGCGGAGACGCCAGGTAGAGAGGGACGTTGATGAAGAGCCTGATCTTTAGGAGTGTGTGTGGAATGTAGCAGCCACTGCAAAGGCTGAGGGGACGGCTCAGTTCTATCATACACTTACACATTTTCCTTGAACATATTAAAGGAATTGCCCTCTCAAGTCATATCCATAATAATTGGATTTCTTTCTGTGCAGAGGTTATCGGAGAGGTGACCCATGGATTGCTGGAGAAAACTCCATGTTCACACATATTGCCCCTATTTCTACAATTGCCAGGAAAAATCCATTAAACTTGAAAGCAAAAGTTAATTTCACTCTACAGCAAAGGTTGTTCAGACATCTTTAGGGACCCCTACTGGTTGGCTGCGGTACCTTTTAGCGTTTCTGCTTTAGGGGTTGAAATCGAGTTGGATTACACAAAAATACAGCATCAGAATTTGGGAAGATGTTTCCTTTCTTAATTGACAGACCTGGTCTGTCTGTAGGTCTTCCCTTTGCTTGTTTTCTTCAGTGTTTTTTTTGGAAATCAGCTCTTTGTGCTGTCACAAAGGGGACTTGTGCATCATCAATGCGTCTCCCAAGGTCAATGACAACACTGCCAGCCAGTTGTTTGTTCCACCCCGTGCTGCGACCTTGTGCTTGTACTCTTCCACGTGTGGAAGATCCAGCAAAAGATGAGTTTTTGCAGGAAACCAGAGCCAAGTGTTTCTGCAGGAGGCTGCGATGAATCATGTGCGGTCGCCTCACTAGAGCGAGAAATGAAGATAAAAACCGGCCATAATGTGGGACCTTTACGCCCTGGTTTACTGATGGTTTATATGATGCCTTGGAAAAAGGTTCTGAAATGTCACAAACAGCAGCTGAGCTCCTCGCTCCTGCGCGGCGCCAGGATCTCCCGCCGGACTCGTTCCGGCCTTCGCTTCAGTTCGGGCCAGACGAGGAGAGAGCGGTCATCAGTCCTCTGTGTCGATACGGCCTCAGCGCCTGTCTCGCTGCCTTCTGTGGCTTCAAATCTGATTACGTGGGCTAATGAAAGCTAAACAGGGCGAAGGCGACGGCGGCTTGACCTGCAGGCCCGTCACTGTCTCGCGCCGCCTCCGATCCTCTGAAACCAGCAAAATCTCTGCCTCTGCAATTATGGGATGTTCTGCAATCCCTGCAGGCCGGCCCCAGAAAAAGTTGCTGACCACAGGCTGACGAATGGTCACGTCCGTTTCTTGTATATATATATATATATATTTTTTATCACGCCGCTATCCGCAGCGCCTGACATTTCCAAGTGAGTCGTTTTCTTGCAGGGACCAGAGCTTTGATTTCGGGCCCTTTAAAAGGTGACCTGATTAGGCTTTGTTCCAGCTGGAACGACGTGGGCAACACAGCCTCGAGTGATCTTCTCTGTGAAAGGCAAAACCTGGGGCGCCTCGCTGCCCGAGTGTTATTGCTTGTCGCAGGGCTTAAAATGAAATTGAAACTCCGGGTAAATGCACGCGGGGTCTCGTGGTCGCTGCTCCTCCGCCGCCGCCGTGCTGGTTTTCTTTTCATTAGGGCACTTTTCCTTTGCACAGAGCCGCCGATGAATTCAGCCCCCCGACGGCTGCAAAATTGGATTTGGAATATTTCCGTGGGCAATGTGTGTTTATCCTAATAGTCATTCAAAGAAACTCTGAAAGCAGGCGCCGTCCTCGCAAGATGAGATATCGTGCACTTTTGACTTTTCATCATTTTACTGGAGTCAATTTGTGGTTTGTAGCTCTTTAAAAAAAAAAAAAAACAAGAAGAAGAGAAAAACGCAGCTGACCGTCTTCTGGCCCCCCTCACGCTGCCGCCTCTAAACCTCTATCACCTATTTAACATCCTCTCTCCCGGTGCTGCACCTCTGCAATCTCCCACTTCCTCGTTATAACCTTTTTCTCATTGTTTCTCCGGCCTCGACACTTCTCCCTGTTTTCCTCTCCCTCAATATTTCACCCCCCCCGCCGTGCTTTTCAGATCTCTCTTCCACCCGCTCCCCTGCCTCTGTACTCCATCTCATTTATTGCACATTTCTTATTTATTTTGCTTTTGTCTCTTCCTCCCACTGAATCCAATCATTTCCCCCCACCCATCCAACCCCTTTGGCTCGCACACGAGTTCATGCATTCCCGCACACACCAGTACAGCACTCTCAGTTATCTGGCTGTGACCGTGCCTGGAACACTTCCTCCTATTTGTCTGTGGCATTTTGTCATTTTTAGGGGGAAATGACAAAACGCACATACACACACATGATAGTAACGTCCCGCCTTAACTGACTCTCTCTAGATGGAGTGCTGAGCCTGTGGAGGAGCGTGGCTGACTCGGGGCTGATGGGAGAGGTCCTGTCCAGTCTCCAGACTGAATTATTAGCCACTCTCAAAGGAGTGGAGCTTCGCAGTGTGAAGGCCCACCTGCAGGAGGCAGGTCAGTGTCAAATGGTTCGGCCTTTTCGGAAGGAGGCAATAATCTCAGATTTAAAAAAAATGTCTATATATATTCTAGATTTTCTACACAACACCCCACACATTATTGAAAGGGATCACTTACTCAAATTTGGAGGGTTCTGGAGTTTGATACATGGGAGGTATTTCACCCAAAGCCAGTACAATCTGGCGACCATGCACTCAATCATATAAAAGTCATAAAAATGTCTTCATATCGCTCCTGTGATTTCATCCAATAGTGCCTGAAGACTCAGGCAAACAATATTAAGACCATGTTTTAGCCAGAATATCCACTGTAGAGCGGAATTCCCGTTAGCTCTCGCAACTATACCAAGTAGGTTTTTATCATACTGCTATCATGGAGGCTTCATCAGATATTTCAGCTAAAGAAACAAACTGTTGGACTTCTGGGTCTTCCGAGCCCAAGTGGTGATGGCGCAGCAGCAGTCGGAGGCATTATATACGTTATACTTCTGATCTGTGTTGAGCACACGTGCTAACATTGTCATGTGCAAAGTTGGAATTTTGCACAAACTGTCCCTTTAAAATGCTCCCACCTGTTTTCACCTGCTGCCCTTTTGTCTCGCTCGTCTGTTATTTTGCACACTATAAAATTTTACAACAGGCATAACGGAGACGACAGGACACAGTTGAAGACAGCAATAACAACAAAGAGGGAGCATCATTTTTGCACAAATAGCTATGCGAGAGCCATGAAGGAATAACAGTGTGCTCAGCAACGCGAGCTGTTATGCAGAGCGATAATGGACAAGAGGCGTAAAATAAAATCTAACAGGCCTGACACAGACCCCTGTAAAAATCTTAAGAGAGGTTGTTGTGGAGCCGCACTGTATTCACGTTCATTGACAAAACAAGCTGTGCGCTACAGAGTTGGGTGAATTGTTCATTTTAAAATATACACAATTCAAATTGATTTTTGTCCGCCTTGACAGACGCCATCGTACTAAACACCCTCTGCAAGATGTTCGGGCTCTTAGACTCGGTGAAGCAGGCTTTGGACCTGAAACGCTGCCAGGAAGAAGAACACAAAATCCATAACGGCAATTACAGTGAGATGGCAAAGCGTGCAATATCAATCTGCGGTTTTTAAAGTGCCGGGTTGCGAAAGGGATTTTCTCTATTTTCCTTTCTTTTCCAGTGTTGGATGAGATCCTGGACGACCAGAGGAAGCAGGGCCGCGTTAAAAACGCCTCCTGCAAGATGAAGCCCTTCAAACAGTCGGACCCTCTGTGTCACAGCGAGCAGAACAAGCGACAGAGCCACGACCTCCTGTCCCAGGTCAGACCTGGGATCCAGCCTCCGTTTGCAGCGGCTCTGTCCACCTTGTCCTTTGCCCAGCTCCCCATCGACCCTCAGCTCCACGTCAGAGTGAGGGGGGCGGCCGAGAATAGAAAGGAGGTGTCGGGAATCCGCAGAGAGCCCGGCCAGAGGACGGTTAAGTCGGACGAAGACCTTTACCCCAGGAGTGAGGAGACGGATGAGACGCGGGGTTTGCGTGACTTTGAAAAGATCGTTTCAGGAAGAAAGGCGTCGAAGAAACATAAAAGTAAGTGAAGAGATCATCTCAGAGGAAGGCTGGACTGGACTGGGAGGGCGAGAGCTGAAGCAAATCCACAAATATGTTTCAAAATGTGAAGTGTGATGTGACAGCACTTTTTTACTGACTGACCAGAGGTGATAACATTTGTGACTAACGGGGAAAAATCAGTTTAATCATTTTGGAAACAACTACTAGTCACTGCCCTCGGACGCAGTATATATATAGTCTTGTACATCTTGTATATAGTCTTAGACACCAGGTGTTTGTGACAGCAAGTATTTCTATCTTTTTTTAAGATGCCTTCCAGATGTCTGTAATTTAAAAGTGTTTGACATGTTCTTCAGGTTGTTTCAGGTGAAAAAAATACCTCCCCCTTCTTAACTTTGATAACACTTCAATGCCATATGTATTTGAAAACCTTTTTTGCCGGCTCCATGGTATAGCTCTTTTTTATGTACTCTAATACCCATGAAATAGAAATTTATTCAGACTGGAATTGTTATCCTGCTACGATTCTCTGACAGCCTTCCTAAATCTATGCAGCAGAGCCGTCACGAGTGGAAAACAATCATTTTTGACTTTGAAATATTATATAATGAATATTGTGACCATATTATTGTACTTTGAATAGGATTATATTTACTGATGTGTTTTAAATACACCATGTTTATGTTTATTTACTTTCCTTCTTTTTTCTTTTTGAAAAAAGCTCTTTAAAAAAAAGAGATTAAAACAGCATCCTGCACAGGTAAAAAGAAACAAATTAAAAGAAGATTTTTATGATCTATTTCTCTCTGTATATATCCAGGACATTACCATCAAAGTCCAGAGGGCTGCTGCAAATTGTTTGTCCTTTATTGAGTCAGTAAAGGGAATCCCAGTGATATAGAGAACACGGCCGCACAGGACCAAATGTTTTGTTTGGATCCGGCTGCCGTCAGCTTGCTTCTCTATAGCCGCAACAGAGAATGCGCCCGGTCTCAACCTGGTGGGCTTGGAAGCCAAGAAACAACAGAAAGGGCCGGAATTCCTTTTTGGTTAGCCAGAAATAGGCTCATCTTTCCGTACCGCAGCACGGAGCGGGGAGGCAGAGCTGCCTTTGTTCTACCACTACAGTGTAATCCTCAGCGTGAGCATGAGTAACGGGCGAGGGCATGGAGACATTCAGAGAGAGCCTCTCAAATCAAGAGGGTCAACCTGGACAAGGGAGAATGTCCAGGTTGCTGTTTTGTCTCTCCATCAACTAAGTGGCTCAAGTGTTAAGTTGTACAATTAATTCAAGGAAATATAAATCACGACACACTAATAACACTCCCACGGAATCATTCAGGTGACAGAGCCTGCGTGGGGTGGAAGCGCTCCCTGCTGCGTGTACTTTACCACCGTGTCGGACTCGCCGCCAGCAGAACAAAGCTTCACGTCAAAGCGCTCGCTCCACGTGTGACAGCTGACTGAGTGGACTTTAGTGCTGTCGTCGCCGTTTGATGTGTGACCGGCCGCGTGCAATTCTTCAAAGTTTCTCCTCAAGAGTGCGGTGGGTGGGGCGAAGTGGGGTGGATTTGTGTGATCTTTCGCCGTCCATTTACCTCTGAAGTGCCATTTTGCACCGCGGGATCGTGTGATAGTCGTTTGACAGCCTTCCTCAGAGCTGGAATGCCGCTATAAATTATGCACAATGTGGCCTGTGCAGATGTAGTCCAAAAAAAAAAAAAAATCACTTCCATCAGGACGCAGCTGTCAGTGCAGTGCCCCCCCCCCCTCAACCCCCTCACCCCACCCCACTCTGGTGCGGCCCCTGCGTTGGGATTTCAATAGTATTTTGCCACATCCTCACTGCTTTACTGCTAATTAAACTATCCAGCAATTGGAGAGCAAAAGGCCAAACTGCTCTCCAGTCTCAGCAAATTGCCACTCTGTGCCTTAAACACAGGTGTGCCGAAACGGCTGCCATGCATCAAGCAGGTGTAATCGCAGGTGCTGGGTTTGACGTGCACGCTCTGCCGCCGCCGCCGCCGCCGCCGCTGCTTTAGTTAAATAAAGTGATTTGCCGAGCAGACCGTCGCATCGTCTGTCTTGCAGGGAGCTAACAACATTAGTGGGCCGAGGCTGTGCAATCGTGTCGGGCGCCTTATCTGCATGCCCCCCGCACCTCCACCCCCCTTTAATTTAATCCAGAGCTTAAACGACAACAAAATGAAAGATGAATAATGAACGTAATGGCATCCGGATCCAATTGGGATCCTTGGAGCTCCCTGTGAGCTCAATGTGTCAGCCCCTGCCCGTGTTTTATCACTTTGGGTTTGGGTTCATGCAGGGCAGCAGCTGCAGCATCAGCAGCATTTGCGCGAGATGTTTAATTTGAGGAGCAGAGCCGTGCAGAGCCGTGATGTATGGGGAGGACGCCTCGCAGTGTACGACTAGTGCAGCGCGCAACTCAATCAAATGCGAAACCTCTTAGGCGCTCAATTAAACTTGGGCAAACGGTAGACCTGTCAGAGCCGCAGCTGCTTTCTCTTTGCCCCCCCACCCCCAATGAAGTTGTTTGTGTGCAAATTTCTTTCGCTGTCAGTGGCGAAGATGACAGAAACCAAAAGACAAAGTCAGTCAGCACGGGGCAATTTAAGAAGACACACTCTCTCGCACCAGTAATGAAAGGCTGTGGAGACAGACTCGCTTGTCTCCCGTCCTCCCGTCTCACTGGTTCAACGTGCAGGAGCTAGAATCTAAAAAAACAACATTTCTTTTCCATCAAAAGTCGTGTGTGTTTGGAGTGATTTGAGCTTTAATTTGAGCCAGTTTGAGTGAAACTACTGTTGTTGCACATGCCTTCGTCTTGGTGTTGTTGTCATACTGAGGTGGAATTTCCTGCGCTACCTGCTGCCTTGCTTGTCCTGACACATACTTGTTTTGAGTGACACTGTATTGAGCAACATTTTTTCACTGGAAGACCCAGAGGCTAAAAACCTCACCAAATCCACCAGCACACCCTTCCTCAACACTCTCAGGTGTGCAGCGGCCAACCTTCGACCCCCCCGCCCCAACCCTTCTCCCAACCAGAACTAACTGTCCTGTGGCGCACACAGGACTCCTTCATCGCTTCCTGCCAAAAGGAAATCCCTTAATCACACATCTTGGACACCTTCCGTCCATGAATAACAACCTGCTTTCCTCTCCCACTCCTTTCCGCTGCACTTTTTTTTTTGAACCGGTTTCTCTCTGTTCAGTTTGTTTAACTGAACTCCAGAAAGTGGCAATAAAAAAAATCTATCACCTCAGCACGAATCCAAACCTAAACTAAAATCTCACATAATTAAAGCAACATCATCAAGATGTTGTATGCTAAATTTGAAATGATTTGGAAATGATTTGATTTGCTCACTCCCAACTGCTGCTGGACTAAATATCTTTGGTTGCCTGCCCGGCTCCCCCTTCTCTCACCAACATCTCTGACATCATGAGCATTTAGCATATGCTCTTGATGTCAGAGGTGCCAAATAAAGCCCAGATGTTGTCAGAGGTCCTATGAAACATACACTTGTGTTCAGTGGCAGGCTGTACATTTCACGCCTAGGCCATCGGTGATGTCATATTTAGTCCACCCTAAATTAATACACCTCATATTAACCTCAATATGACACTATGGCTCGAGAATCCATAGAGAATCACACATTCCATCACCTTCATAAAGGTGACCTAGTCGAGCAAAACTTAGTTTCCGGAGCATTTGCATCTTAATTAAGACAAAGTCACTAAGGCCACTGATGCTGTCAGAACATACACATAACATTTGATTTTAATACATTCCTCAACAAAGTTTTAATAACGTTAAAAATAATAAGAACATTGTGGTTTCGCATTAGTGGCAACCGGATCTCTGAGTTGAGTTCAGTCTTTTTCTTGGAGCTCAATTCAATCACAGAACGCATACGTGTTAAGTTCAGCGCAAAGCTAGCTAGCTGGTCTTGACATCGCAGACTCGAATCTGATTGGCTATCGCAACTGACTAACGTCCGTTCACTTGCAGCAGAAAAGAGCCTGCTATGTCAGTTCCGCTGACCTAAGGCAGATTTCATAGACCCCGACAACACAAGCTAGCTGAAATATGATTGGATAAAAACTCAACTGTAACATACAATAATGGAAGCAACGTGACCAAGTGGATATTGTATGATATGTGTGTGAAAAAAACAGACTATGGAGAAAATTTATTATCATATCTACGGGAAGATTTACGGGAAAATCAGCAGAGAAGACCTAGCTGGCCCTGACGGTGCACCACTGCTTGTGCTCTAGTAAGAAGGTGCTGGACAGGCAACCAATGGGAAATCGACCTCCACCTGGGTCACACAAACCCCTCCCCTCATGCCAATGTCAATGTCAGGCGTGCCACTGGCAACTCACGAGTCAACAAATCGCAAACATGTCATTTTAAGGCACAGCATTCCACAACACACACGCTGTGTTATTCTTTTTAAACGTTTTATTCTCAACTTTCAAAAACTACTCTCGGTCTGTCTGGCTGACGCTTGACTACCGCGACGCCGTTGCGGTCCACGGCCGCTTGGAGGCGCCCGACTCATATTGCTGAGTGAGTGCGCGAGTGGCAGCAGCAGCGGTGGAAGCTGGGTAAAGGAGGGGGCGGAGGGGAGGGAAAAAAAAGTGGGCTTGAGAAAGAAACCTCCTGCCTCAACTGTTTACCCTGACGTCAGTTTGCACAAGTAGCGGTGCCCTGTGTGTGTGTCTCTCCCTCGCTCCTCTCACTGTCTTTCCCCCCCAAAAAAAGTCCACTGCCGTGAGAGCTCGTGCGTGCGCGCGCGCGCGCGCGGACTTGGATTCGTGGTCGGTGCTGTGTGAGTCGCGCGCCCGGACCTTTTATCGGAGTGCAATGCTTTGTGCCGCGCGGTTCAAGTGGACTAAGAGAGCGGCACCATGAACACCTGCGCCTTACTCCTCATTCTGACAGTTCAGATCTACGCCGATGGCATCGAGGGGCCGACAGGTAAGCCTCCCACCGAGCCGCACCTTCCCCCCGGAGCAAGTTGGGAACTTTCCTCCGCCGGTGCGGGTGAAAGTCCGATCGGTCGGGGCAAAAAATCAGGGCGAGCCGAGTAGTCTGGTGCTTTTGATAACTTTGCTCCTCCACCTTCCTTCCTTCGCTTCCTCCTTCCCGACCCGAAATCGTGCCAGATCCCCTTCCTCGTCCCGGATTTTATTTATTTATTTATTTATTTATTTATTTATTTTTTATAATAGGATGCAGTAGGATAGGATGGTAACTTTGTGTTAAGTTGTCAGAGTGCTTGTGGAAACGTTGCTGGAGCTACAGGGCGTCTATCTGTGTGATCTCTCCCTTAAAAAAACACAACACAGTCGTGGGAAGATTGGAGGTGCCAGGTAGCGGCGCGTGAAAGAGAGAGAGAGAGAGAGAGAGAGAGAGAGAGAGAGAGAGAGAGAGAGAGAGAGAGAGAGAGAGAGAAAGAGAGAGAGGAAGGAAGGAAGGAAAGAAGGAAGGTGGCATCGCGGTCCCTTGATGTTAAACAGCGTTTGTCATTTTCTTCCTTCTCATATTTGCCCCTCGAATCTGCGAGGGTGAAAATTCGACACACACACGCACGCACGCACACACACACGCACACACACACACACACACACACACACACACACACACACACACACACACACACAGAAGCTGGGATCTGCTCCCTGAGGTGGCGCGAGGATGCACTGCACACGATGACTCGCCACACGTCTCAGCGTCTCAGCACAGCACGGTGCAATTTTGATGTAAAGTTAAAGTCGTCTAGATTGATAAGCGCTCCCAGGCATTTAAAAATATATATATATATATATTTATTTATTTATTTATTTGTAGCTGTGTAGCTGCACCTGCAAAAGTGTGCTGTGGTTCCCAGCAGAGAGGCTCCAACAGCAGGATAAAGGAGGGCAGCCTATTAGGTCAAAATCCTTTTTTTCCTGTCTTGTGTGCAAACAAGCCAGATGGTTTGTGGTTTGAATTGAGCTTTTTTTTTTAAGATGAAAGGAGCAATTTTATGCAACTGTCTGCAGTCTTTCTAAAAAAAAAAGAAAAAAAAAGCCACCCTGCATTGATTTCTTTCTATCCATTCCTCATCTCACTTTGAGTCTATCCAAATCTGAAACTAAATCGCCCACCGGGGACAGAAAGAGAAAGAAAGATTGCAGGCGTGAACTAAATGCATCTATATGTCTGGTTTTATATTCATGGTGTTTTCCATCCTCAAATCTGTTTTTATTCCATGAATCCTTTGATGAAATCCACACAAAGCAATTTTATTCCAAATTTGAGTCCCTCTTTCTCAGCCCCTCCCCTCACGCACATTCGCTCGCACGGATTTACCACGGTCATAAAAAGAGATCATAAAAGCACCGTCATCGTTCTTCATTCTTGGCAGAATTTTGGCCAACGGTCGTGCTTCCTCTTATCGGCACGTGCACCTGTTTTGTTTTCTTTTAAAATGATAAATAAGACAAACAAACACTTCTCAGTCTGCGATTCTGTTCATTTCGTCAAGTTACAACAATAGTAGCAGGGACAACAACAACAACAACAACTACAGCAGAAAAACTCATAGCGGGACAAATGTGTCACGAGCTGAATGGAGCGAATCATTAAAAGGACTGAGCTGAGACGGCAGCAGATTGAATCACATGCAGGTAATTAAAAGAGCTGAATAGAACAGCGATGCTTCGCCGCCGTGGCGGAGCGTCTCCGCGGCGTCGGCTTCTTTCTGCTTTTTTTTTTTGTTTTTTTTGTTGCTTCGACAGTTTGTGAAACTGAGCATCGCAGGCGCCTTCACCTGCACCCCTCTAAAAATAACCTGCCATTAGCTGCTCTCACTTGGCACCTAGTTCCTCTCCCTCATTGGCCCCGCCCCCTCACCCTCCACCCCCGGGCCTGGCTCCTGTCGCGTTAGGCTGCCTGCCTCCTATAAGTGGAGGAATTAAGGAGCAGCCTTGGCATCCACACAACCTCCATCGTGTCTTCCTTCATCGCTGTGGATTGCGCTAAGACGAGCCCTCATCCTCCAATTGCCCGCAATAACACAAGTGTCTCTGCTCCCTCCTCCCCCCTCCCCCCTCCCCCCAGCATAGATTTCCTTGCCCTTCGCAGTCGATCAGATCCGTATTTTCCACAACTCTTCTCTCCTGCTCTTTTTGCGGCAGTCTGTCTGGGCTGTCAGCAAAGGAGACGTGGAATTATTGGAGTCTGTGAAATATGGAGTTCCTGGGCTGCAGTGGAGTGAACAGCAGAGCAGGGTTGATAGAGAAAAAGAGAGAAAGATGTTTCCTACCTACGACACCATGAGGTCACGAACATTAAAGTCCACTGGGTGTTTGTCTGTGTGCGTGCTTGTGTGTGTGTGTGTGTGTATGTGTGCGGCACGTGTGTGTGTGTGTTCGTGGTCTGAAGCCCAATGTGACACTTTCTTCTCCTCTGTTGTCTCTTGTGGGAATTGAGTGGTTGTTCATTTACCATCTGTCTCCCCATTAGCGGCAAACGTTGTCAACTGAGTGCCGCAATTATCCAGCGTCTCACCACTTATTTCCCAGTTTGATCTTCAGTAAAGGCAGAATATTCTTGAAACAAAATATAGTACAGCAGGCAAAGTGGCCCTTGGCTGCTGATAAAATGCTGTTTTACAGGCAGACTCTCGACTTAAAGCCTTGTCGAGGACTGTTAGTCTTTTCCTCGGCAACCAGGGTTTGAATGTTGTGCCATTTGCTTGGCACACTTGAAGCGGACCTTCAGGTTTTGGATCGTTCCTCCGACAAACAAACCTTGCATAAGGACACAGCTCTCCACGGCTACAGACCCTCTGGACATTCTTTAAACAAGATTGTTTTCCCTCTCGAAGTGTTCTTTCTTTCTCATCTGAAGGTTTTTTTTCTTTAGCCACGTGTGGTGTCTGTTGGCAGCAGTTTTGTAGCTTTTTTGTTGGTTGTCGAGGGTTTATTTGATGCTTCTTCTCTTGGAGACATTTAAGCGAGTCTGGAAAAGAAGCTCCAAGGCATGCGTGATTTTCATGTGAAATCATCTTTTTTTTATTAAAGAAAGAAAAAAGGGAGGTGCAGCAAATCCACAAAGGGGGAAGTGTCTCCTCCAGGAGCCAGGCCACCATCTGTGGATAGAGGTTGAGCGGCAGTGAGGATGGGGGCCCAAATCGGATTCTTGAAAGGGCTGGATGATTCCCGTCTTTTGCAGGATCACAAGGCATTAAATTCGCAGAGCAGATGGAAAGCTTTGCGACGAGGAGGGACGGGACAGGAGGGGAGACAGAGGGGAATTTTCAGAGAGCGCCGTGTGGGAATCGCTGAGGGATTTGGGGCCGATGGATTGTTATCATCGTCGGGTTGCTTTGTCTTGGCAGAGCAGGACTCGCTGGGCTGACCAGTCTGGGCTCGGTGCACGAGGGAGACATTAACCACCGTCCTCATGAGGGAGGAGCCGCTGCTCCCTCTCCTTCTCTTCCAGCTTCTATTTTTTGATGCGCGGGAATATTTACAGCCCCTCATTTGACTTGCTAATGTTCCAGTGAAACGACGGCCTCTACTGCACGTATTGCGAAGTCTGTCTCCGCTGTGGTTGGCTCTCTCCCCATCGCCCAGTAGTCCAATCAGAGGCCCCCTCCGCCTTGCGTTCGTCCCATTTCTCATCCGTTTATGATGCAGCTCGCCTTCCTTCCTGCGAGTTTTCCCTTCACGCAGCGCTGCGGCCGGCCCACCACTTACGATTGTGCTTTGCTTCATTAATCAACCAATTATGTGTTTTCTTGTTCTCCTTTTAATGAGTGCTGCGTGCTGCTCCCCTTGCTTCGGAAACCGGCCTTATCTTCTTGTTTGGTTTGCCTGTGGCCTCACACTTGTGGCTTACCAAGGACTGTTTGCGCTTCGAGAAGGGTCAAGTACAGGTTGGTAGTCGTTTCTCCGAGGCGGAGAACGAGCAGGTCGCTGCCTCCTGGAGGAGGACCAGGGCGCTGCCCGGAGGCAGGATCGCGGCCGCTGTCAGCCTCTCCTGCCATTTAGCCCAAACCTTCGCCTCCTCGCATCGGGTCTCAGGGGCCGAGTTTCGCCGGCCAACAAAGACCCGGCCAGCGGGGACTCGCGTCACTGCTAATTTGTAACGTGCGCTATGCATCGAAAGCTATGAATATTTTACCATATTGATGATGATGGCGGAGTGTGTAAACACGGAGTTGTTGTTTGGATATGAGTGTGCGAGTCTGGATGCAGGACGCCGCGGGGTCTCTTCAGGGTTACTCTGAGACCTTCCAGCACTTGGAGATGAGATGCCGGAGAGATTTACAGCCCCCTCCGCCCCCTCACCCCCCCGACCTGCCTTGGCCTGTCTCCTCGTTTTCCGCTCGGCAAGAGCAGCCAGAGTGCAGGCTCCTCATCTCCACCGGCCAGGTGTTTTTAATGTGCTATCGATTTCTCAAACTCAGGCGAGTCCATTCTGCTTAAATTTGATCAAAGCCGTGTTCCTGCCAGCCCTGTGGCCCCCGCGAGTCTGAGGGCTGACGCCTGACGGAGGCGATGTGAAGCGCCCTGGCTACGCAGCTAGGCGTGATGCAAGCGCGCAGCGGAGGGACATTAGCGGCGTCGTGCGTCGAGCGGGAGGACAAAAAGGAGCAGGAATACTGCGAAACATCAAAAGAGTGAGCTTCATTTCCATAATAAGGCCGTGTGTATTACAAATAAGCTGCGGAATATCCTGTTGATGCGCTAGTCTAAAATGACAGGCCTATTATGCTCATTATCACTTAAAAGCACATGTTTCATTTGAATAATTCACCGTGTGGCTCGAGCACGCACGCAGAGAGACGTGCAATTATCCAATGAGGAAACAGCCGCGCCTGGCTGCGAGCGCCGCTGTTTTTTTCTTTTCCTCCCTGCAGGTAGCGAGCGGCAGATTGGTAAAAAAAAAAAAAAAGTGAGTCTGCTGGCTCCTTTATCCTCACAACCCCGAAGGAGCGGAAGCCTCCTGAGCAGTTTATTTTTAGCCCCGCTGGGCTGCGTTTCAGGCCTTTTTTTTTTTTACCGTTTCGCCCGTGTCAACAAAAGTTGCGGCGGCCACATTCTCCAGGCGGTCCTTTTGTTGTGGTGGGTACGATAGGCAACAAATGCCTCAGGGGTCGGGCAGGAGGGGGGTGTCACCGGAGTCAAGGTTCACGATTGCCTGGTTGAGTTCTGACCTGCCGTGGACGTGCCTGCCGTGCCTGGTGTATGAAAAGCCCGTTTGAAACGTGACACTCCTCCCAAAACTCAAAACAATCTCTCCAGGACGTCTTTCTTCCCCCGCCGGCATAGTGGATGTGGGCTTCGCTTGCCCCTGCGCTTGCACGCTCTCCGAAAGGGAAGCGGAGTTTCTGGTCCGACTGGCCTCTTTATGGGAGGGAGGGGGAGACCAAACCGTGAACCTGAACACTCATCACCCTGATGCATCTCACCCTTATTAGGCCCAAACCCTCTCGTGTAAACTTTATTGGAACGCTGGAAATTGAAGGTTAATAAAGTGCAACGGCGCGGGGATAACGTCTCCTGTGGCGGTCGAAACGAGTGTCAACTCTGAAACTCGGCTCTTTGCGAGTTGTTGAAAACAAGCCGTTTCTTCCTGGTTGGCGGTGCTCCTGGATCAAAGGTCCAGTGTGTAAAATACAGTATGATTTATGATTCTTATATCAGTGGAAGCTTATCATACAGCCCGTAAAAACATGAATGAAAGTGTAAACTTGCAGAACAATAAGAGTCATCTGGTTTTCCTACCCGTAGAATGGTAATCTATTATATGTAAGAATAACCATAGAGCAAGGCTAACCGTAACATTCGCAATTCGCATCCTCAAACAAACCAACGAAGAAAAGGGTGGACGAGGTATCCAGGTTTGTGTGCGTAGTTCACTGGCAACCTCTGGAGAGGGATAGGGAGTGCTGCAATCTAAAAAGTAGCCACTTGATGTCGCTGTTAATTCTCAAAATTTCCAAATATTACATACTTACCCTTTAAAAGCGTCCTCTGTGTTGGTGCACTGCGGTCGCAGGTGGCGGCGACACTCGGCCGTGACAGCTGCTCCTACCGGTGGGTGACGGGTTGCCCACGGCAGCTGTGTTGGCACAGGTGCCAGCTGGGATACGTTATCTTCCGAGAGACTGAATCCCAACCTGTTGAGCGCCACGTGCATCGTGTGCACAGGAGGCGTTTCCACTTGCGGATTGGCCGAGCCTCATTTTCAACTTTGCTTTTTTTTTTATTATCTGTCTGTGAATTCTTCAGCCGAGGATAAAAAACATTAGACTCACCCAAAGCACGAGTGTCTGTTGCACGCAATTTCATCACAGTCCCGTGCAAGGCAAAAAAAAAAAAAAAAAAACTCTGCTGCAGTCAGCCTGGATTTGTGGACGAGGAAAAAAAAAGTTTTGTAATTTTTGTTATTATTGCAGAATGCATGTAATCCTTCTCCTCGCGACTGCAGGGCATTGAATCGGAATCTTATTTAAATGGAAATGGAAACAGTGGACACGGAGGAGAAGGGGGGGCGTGGTTCGATATGCCAGGGGCACAATGGCTTTTCTGGGCGCTGGCGAGATTGCACTGCTTTTGTGGAGTGATGTTGGGGGAAGTCGGGCCGAGACGTCTGCCGGGTTTGGTCACTTTGTTCTGATTCAGGTGTTGAAGTGAGAGACGGAACGAAGCAGAAACTATTGATTTCTCAAACATGGCCTGTCGCACTCAGCTCATTGTCCTCTTCCTCGAGAAACTCTTCCTTCAATCCTGCTTGACCTCCCATCGCATCTTCTTCACTCTGACATGCAACCCCCACCGCTCCCCCTTTACTGACAGGAAACTGAGAGCCTTTTTCCATAAAAAGAAAACACCTTTTTCCTTTCGACTATTCGTTTTATATCAGTGTGAAACATTTCAGGGCCAAGCAGCGTTTGTACCTCCTGTCATAAGGCTCCGTATGTGAGTCTGAGGCGCCCATTATCAGCTGATTCATTAAAAGCGGCATCCATTTTTCAGTTCCTTTGACAAGGTTGCACTGGTGCCCGGAAGGCAAAAACGACTCGTCCTAGTGTACGTAGACGCCGTTGTGAGTCAGCAGGAACACTAATGAGGAGAGATCTCTTCTCCTCCTCCTCCTCCTCCTCACCAAGAAAGCTCGTAGCTTTAGTTGCACATGGGGAGGGAAAAGAAAAAGACATAGTATCTCACAAGTTCCACAGATGTTTTCCCCAAAAATGTATTTAGTTTAGTTTCTCTACTTCTGCTGCAACCGTGTGGCCTTGACAAACAAACCGTCCCTCTGGCCTTCTAAAACCCTGCACTGCTCGGCTGCTGCAGCTAAGCTGCTGATTTTTTTTTGAGAAGCAGCTCATCAGACGATTTGGAAAGCCTCTTGCTTCTTCTACAACACATCAAGTAGCGGCTGTTATTCATTACCGACCCAAAAGTGTTCACACAAAGTGAGTAGCTTTGGAAAGAAATGGGGGTATTTGTTTATTTTTACTTTTACAGAGTACAGTGACTGCTCGTATTGGTGTTCAGAGCATGAAAATGTTCATATCTATACAATTACACCAAAGCATAAATAGAGTCTTGACAGCAGAAGCACCGTCCAACCTGGGCTTGTCTGTCTTGGGTCCCTCTGAACTCACAACCAAACCCAAACTTCTCTTCTTGCCATCAAAGTGTCCTCAGTCTTTATTTTAGCTTTATTTGAACCGTGACTACAGAGCTAGCTCCAGTTTGCCTGGGTATCTTGCTGTTTCCCCTCCTGGCTGCTCTGGAAACCCCCTCTCCTCCCTGCTGGTCCAAATCTCCTCTCGTATTTGTGTAAACACCAGTGTTGATGCATTGCTTGACTCGGCGAATGCAGCGTCAGCAGTGCAGACGGGACAATTTCGACCCACTTTTGCTTATGAGGCTAACAAACAAGCAGCGGCCGCAGTCAACGCCACCATTCCGTCTTACAATAAAAGAAATAAAAAAAAAAAGAGCCCATGTTGAAACTGTTCGTCCAAATCTTTGTGCCCTGGCAACAGCCCTCTAGTGATCTTTAGGGGTTACACTTCTTTCTGTTGTTAACCAGCCAATCAGGACTAAGACTGTTTTGACCAAACAATGTTTTGGATGGCTGTTCTCTTTGATCCCAGACCGGCTGCTGGACTTGACGTGCATGCCAAGTTGAAGCCGGCCGGTTGCAGAGGTGATTATTTTTACAGAGGGATTGTGGGATATGTCAGTGGACTCAAGTATGTGCCAGTATGACCTCGTTTGAAGAGCCCTAAAAAAAGCACATTTTCACAGGCAGGTGAAGACAATGGAAACCCTGACTTGAGCCGATGTTTGGGGGGAAAAATCATTTGCAGGCTCAGTCTCTTAGTCTTGCGTTTTAAATTCTGGACCAAATTTACTCCGTCGCAGCGTGGACGCTGTCACATGTGGACTTGCGAAGGATAAGCTTTGGCAGAAGGCAGGGACGGTCCTGTGAATCACATTTTAGCCCTCTTGCTTGAGTTTTCACAGCTTAAAATGAACCTATTTTGGAGGAGACTGCAATTGGTGGGAGAAACCCCCCGAAACACAACCAACTTTAATGTCATTTTCCGACAGTCAGACCATTTGCAGCCAAAGGCGGCGCATTTTTAATGCGTCTGACATTAGCGCGTATTCCGAAATATGCGAGAATGTCCAGGGAGCCCACAGGGTGTCATAAACAAAGCACTTAGTTTTGAACCACAAACAAAAGATTATTATAATAATAGCCTGCCCATTCTTCCCCGCTGCGTGTGTGTGTGCGTGTGTGGGCCTTTGAGTGGGTGTTTGTATGCATGCTGCAGAGTGCCCAGGTGAGGGTTTTGTGTATGTGGAGGGTACGGACTGGAGATTTTTCTGGCTGATTATATGTAAATAATCGTCCCGCTGGCCATTGTGAACTTCCATAAATCACCACTATGAGGATTATTATGTAGCTTTTGTTCGCTTTTATTCCGCCCCGCTGTGGAAATGCTAATGAACGGAAATTAGCATATTTGGCTGAGGACGTGTTCTTTTGATGATAAATACACAGCACGGCAAAGATCAAGGGGCCAGAATTTTGGCCAAAGGAACTTGGAGCCGTGCTTTTTGTTTGGAGGCTAACAGGACTCGGGTCAGGGACTTTAGAGAAGGTTGGACCTGGCCATTGTCTGTCCGGACAGCCAGGGTAATTAAAAACGGGCTTAGTCTGGGATTACGGCCGATCACAGGGGACAGGAGAAAAGGCATTGGGAGAAGGGTGGTTAATATGGGTATTACTCTGCTTAGCGGTAGCATCATGAGACACGAAGACAACTGACGACGGAACCCTGTTGATGCCGAGATGCTCTGCTCCACGCTAATAGGCTTTTCTCCCGATAGCTTTGTTTACCCACAGTGCGCCGATCCACCTTCCGGCCTTATCTTTCTTCCTCACTCGCTCAAACTTTTTCCCCAACTTTGTCTCATCCTAATTAGAAAATGGTTGCGTTTTGCACTACGCCTCCCCGGGGGCGCTTCAGCAGCGGTTGGGTTTGCATTTGCCTTACACCAGCACCTTTGAAACGGAACACGTGTGATTGTTTATGCACACGCCCGTGCTGTTTCTTTTTTCTCAAGATATTTGGCCGCCGTGTAATTAATCTTCTAATTAAATGGAGCGAGCGAGCTGCAAGGCACAAGTAAAAGCCTGATACCCCAGGGCCCCCCCCCACCACCACCACCACCTCCACCTTTACTCTGCTCCAGGAAAGGGGCTGAAAGAGATCACCCGTGTTTGACATGCAAAACAGACAATGGCGAGATAGCTGTCTTCTTGTTTGTCCTGTCCCTTTCATTGTGCGTTTCTTTTTCACGCAGGGGCAACCTGATACTTGTAGGCGGTGAATCCATTTGTTCGCAAAGGATATGGAGCCCGGCCAGTGCAAATAGTGACAGAGTCGGTAGAAGCTCTGGGCAAACACGGGGAAGGATGCATCAAATGAGCCTCCTCCCCCCCTCCCCCGGTTCGCCGCGTTACTCTCGTATTTACCCCAAAACCTGCGTGTTTTATTCTCGGTATCTGCTGCTGCACGCTTTGAAAACATCTCCTCCCGCTGGATGTTTGGCAGAAATTATCAGCGTGTGACGTGACACTGCAAGGCTTTGTTTTGACCTCGTCAAGAGGGAGCAGGGTATTGTTTTTACGCAGTCTTTAAGAACTATAATCCCATCAGAAGGGGCTGTGCAGCACGGGGTCCGACACAGTCACGTCCGAGGTAGCTGCTGCCAGAGTTGGAGGCAGACAGGAATGTGTTTGTCTGGCTAACTTGGCTTTATTCACCCCCGACTGGAAAAGCAAAAAAAAAAAAAAGGGGGCGGGAGTCAGTCCTCCC
The DNA here is from genome assembly GCF_046127955.1 of Nelusetta ayraudi. Lineage (NCBI taxonomy): Eukaryota > Metazoa > Chordata > Actinopteri > Tetraodontiformes > Monacanthidae > Nelusetta > Nelusetta ayraudi. The sequence goes on along the minus strand of NW_027466186.1, from coordinate 7,209,508 downwards.
AGACAACTGGACTTATTAAACCATTTCTCTGAGCCAAGACGACGGTGGGCGTCTGGTTTAGGAGGGGGTGGTGGGGGTGGTGGAGGGGAATCAGGAGACGGCGTCAGATTGGAATTCAGCCGTGGTTTTGGGGAAGATGTAATAGTGGCTCAGACTGTCATTATGGTAGATGAATTAACCAGGTTTTACCTCCGAGAGGAGAGTTGCTCGCTCCACTGGCCGCCGCCTGTTAGCTTGGTTAGGCACATGTGCTCCTGGGGGAATGGGCTCATTCAGTGCCTAGGCTATGGAACTGAGGATTTATCCCAGTCCAGTGAGCCCATGTGGCGCCACAAACTCCCGCTGAAGGATTTAAGATTGGGCTCTCCGTCTGTCAGCTTTTTTTTCTGCAAAAGGCAGAAAATAAAGATTCTTCTTTACTTTTCAACAATGTTGTTTGGAGCGAGTGTGCTATTGACTTATAATATCAGACTTTTTGTTTTCTAATGTGTTATTATCCACTATTAAGACCTGGATGTTGTTTAAAAAATCTATTACTTAGTTTGCCCGTCTGCAGTTGCAGAAAGGGGCCATTTCACTGTTTAGGGTGGATTTTGGTCTTTTCCACGGGGTCGGAGGTCAAACAGGTGATCATTGGCTGTTCCCCGATGGATTTAAAAGCTACTGAAGCAAAGTGAGGAGAGGAGAAATCCCAGGCAACAGGATGAAAAAACTCCCTCGGGCAACGGAAAATAGTATTCTGAGGGTAAATTTAGCCCATGAGTTGTGGGCTAATTTCTCTGAGCTTCGCTCAACGCTGGATGCAGTTGCTTCACCGTAATCAGTCGCCATCTGTTTGTTTGTCTTGAAGGATTTCACTGTGAAGCAGCTGCAGAAAGCGCAGAGACTGAAATACGGCAAGTACATGGAAAGCATCTGCTTTCACACAGCTGTTGTCTGCTGCTCCACGTCTTCAGCCAACTTCAGTCCCTGCAGTGCACTTACTGTCATTTCTCAGTGGCTCCTCTGTCAGAAAGTCGAGTGACTTATTCGATTCGAGTGATTTATTAGCCGCGCGTGCTTGTTCATAAAAAAGGTCTTGCTATAAATTAATTCAGATCCATTTAAAAATATATATAATTGTATATATATATATATATTTTTTTTTCACTATTTTTATGATTATAGTGATAATGTATTATTAATTCTATTCTATAATCCCACATTTTAAAGGCGCTATGCATAGTAATCAGCTTCTATAAAACACATTTTGCGATGTACAGAACAAGTGATAAGTCGACATTTACAACAGAAATTGCCTCCTTTGTGTGTTATTCTCCTGCTTCTTGTTGGCTTGATCAGACTTGTGTTCATGATGAGTGTCAGTAATCCCAAAAAAGCATGGAATAGACACAGTGACTAATGACCTTATGCTAAAGATAACAGAGGCTGAAATGGCCTAAATTTTAATCCTAATTGTAAAAAGAAAAAGAAAATAAATAAATAGCAAATGCTTCTTACAATGCTGTGCATATTCTTTGTCAGCTGACTTTGTTCCTCAGTGAAGGTTCAGCGCTCACTGGGACGTGCAGGGCAGCTCTGTTTTGGTTTTGCACGCAGCGCAGAAACCACGGCACCTGGCTGGGGAACCGCGCCGCTCGTCGCCCCCATAACCTGCCTCTCATCATGAGCCGGGGTAGCATACATTAAAACGGGGCCCTGCTGGGCCTGTGAAAGACGTCTCTTTCCCACCCTCTCCAGTGTCAAGGTGCTCTTCCTTCCTCCGTCTTTGTTCTCCCCCCTCAGCGCTCCAGCGGGCAGCGATCCCTCACGTCTCTGTCCTTGTCCTCGCAGCCCCCGAGGCGTCGGGGCCGTACGCCGCCCGCCGCTCTCCCGCTCTCTCCCTGGGAAGGAGTTAAGCATTTCTGGCAGGGTGAGCAAAGGCTCAAAGCACACCTGTCTATTAGTGCGCGTATGCGTGTGTGAGAGCAGCAGCAGCAGCAGCAGCAGCAGCGGCAGCGTGCGCTCTTCTCCAGGCTCTCATTAGGCGTGTGTGTGTGTTTGTGTGTGTGTGTGTGTTTGTGTGTGTGTGTTTTTGGCAGTCTGCGTGGCTAAACTTGCAGGATGTTAAAAAGCTCCTGACAGAGACATAATTTTGTGGCCCCGGGGCCAAGGGAGAAGGTAACTTCATTAGCCAGTTCCCGCTGCTGTACTCATTAACTCGATTATACTAACCGAGTCGTGAAGGCGACAGCGGCGAGAGGTGCGAGAAGCACACCTAGCAAGTCTGTCGGCAAATCATCTTTTTAAAAAAAACAGATTAAAAAAAAAAATAATAAAATAAAAAAATTGTGCCGGATTCATCTGTGTGCACGTGTGAGAGATACACACAGTGTGTGTTTAAGAGCGTGAGTGTGTGGTGTTTGTATAGAGAAAGAAAAAGAGGCCAAATGATACACCAGGGACGTGCGGCTCCTCTGTAATTTACGCAGCGACTCATCTCCAGGTAATGAGCAGATACGGCTGGAGAAACTCCTTTCTGTAATTTGGCCGATGGAAGTCGGACTCGCGCTGCTTCTTTTATGCAGGGATGCACACCAGTCTCTGCTAATTCTTTTTTGTCTGCCACATCTGTGCAAACGTCTCCGGCGAGCGGCGCTATAAGATTTGAACCCCCTGCCCTCGAAAGCCTCGCCGCCTTAACCCCCTTTTAACCCCCATTTAACCCGCATTGATCCCGACGCGACTCCGCTTCCTGCTGGCCGACGGGATCGCCCCTGTTTACGCCGCCCCCTGGGGGTCTGCTTTGTAATTAAACGGGATAAGTTTGACAAAGGGATGGCCGATCATATCTCGACGGCCATCTGGGCCGTCCCGTCTCTTTCTTATTGAGCAGATAATAAGGGAGTTTAGTTTCCTGAAAGCCTCCCAGATTAGAAGCATCTAAGACTTCTGTATAAACCCGCACGCCAGACTAAACACACTAAATCTCTTAAGGGGGTTACGGCCGAGACCACTTTGATCAGCCTGGCCTCTTCAGTATAGGAATCATAGTCGGGATGCTGTATACATGCGCACTTGTTTGGGGTTAAAAGGACTCGGATTAGTTTCAGGTTGAGAATAAAGAATAGACAAAACTGCACTTTGAAGCCAGAATTATTTTTATTGACCCCCCTGACATTTTCTCCCTCCACCTTTTGACCTACAAACGCTTCAGGAAACACGTGCTCGGTCCAACGGCTCCACGCGGTCCAGATGGACGAGCGTTGAAGGGTTCAGGTGACATCGGAGAGAAGCGCCGACACGAGGAGATGAGAGGAGGCTGGTGGTGGTGGTGTGTGTGCGTGTGTGTGTGTGTGTGCGTGTGCGTGTGTGTGCGTGTGCGTGTGTGTGTGTGTGCGTGTGCGCGCGTGTGTGTGTGTGTGTGTGTGTGTGTGTGTGTGTGTGTGTGTGTGTGTGTGTGCATGTGTGTGCATGGGCTCCCTCCCACCGCACACCGACAGCCGCCTCCACTGCTGGTGTTGTTGTTACTTGCAGCTGACAGGCCAGATCGCAGCAGCAGCAAACTGCCCACCCCCCCTCACGCCAACATCAGGCTGCAGAGGCATGGATACGTGTTGGCAAGTGCACATTATAACTTTAGGAAAATTACAGCTTTGAAGCCCCCCACTAACCCCCTCCCCCCCAGTCATCTCCATTGTCGCGACTGTGCGTGCACGGGCTGGCAGACGGCTGCTCAGGTAGAGATCAGATCAGCTGTGTTTATAATGACACAAAGAGCTCATAACATGCCATTATCTCCCTGCTCCTGCCACTCTGCCCCCATTATTTTTGCCCTCCAGCAGGGCGGAGCTGCTTCCTGTTACAGGTTCCCGTTTTCCGTGGCATCGCGCCGGGGCCCGGGGGTCGGTCGAGTCCTCTCTGTGGATTGGACAGAACATCCACAACATGAAAAACTGACACTGAATGTAGTGACAGCATTGTGACTTAGTTCACAGACAGAGTGTAAAACAGCAGCAGCTGGATTCTTTTCTGTTATTATCTGTCATTGTAGTGTTGGCTGAGTCTCCACTGGTCTGGATCAAAAATTTCAGAGTCCGTCCAGACCGAGACAAGACCCAGTAAAAATGCCCCCCCGAGTCCGAGACGAGACCGAGGCCCTAAAGAAGTGGTCTGGAGACCAAGACCAACCTCCAGGACAACAACACTAGCTGGAATGGAAACCATGATTCCTCTTTTTTTTAATTTTTTTTTTTAGGTATTCTCTCCAGTGTTATGTTCCAACTATTGTGCAGCTCCATTAGAAACCATGATATTATGGCGACTGAGCCGTTCAGGTCAAAGCTCACGGCCTTCTTTGCATTCCAGCCCTCATCTGTGTGCGCTGACATTTGTATGCAGCTGGAACAGGAAGTGCTCCCAGGTGCCAGCGGCTGAGCAAGATCGCTGCTCCCTGGCGAGACGCGCTGAGAAGCTTTGAGATTGGCGGCAGAGCATCCCCCCCCCTTCCTTCCGCCCCCCCCCCCCCCTTAACGTAGCTTGATGTTGCTCAGGCAGGTCAGGGCGCCTCCTTTCACAGAAGCTCCAGGCTGGTGAAAGCCCTCGCCGGAGGGATTTCTTTCCCATCTGGCCTGGGAATGTCTTCGGATGCACCGGGAGGAGGGGCCAGTATTCCAGCACCGGAATGCATAATGATAGATAGGATAGGACTGGGAGGTGGCCACCTCCGGCTCTGGGATCCTAACCTCCACTAAGAAATCTGTCAGTATCTACAATGTCCTTATCTGAGATCAGGATCCGTATTATTATATCTGAATATTTCTCACTTAGATGTTTAGTGAGTTGAAGTTTTATAATCCTAAGATTACGAGTCTTGCTGCGCAGTCATATCTTTTGCATAAAACGACTTGTAGTTTCTACTTTTATAAATGATTTAGCCTTTACACTGTCATGCTGCAAACCAAACATGACTCATTCTGTTAATGTGCCCCATCGTGGCGTCATCTGTTTGTCCTCTTGGTTCACAAGTAATACCAACAAATTCACATCACAGGTTTAAAAAAATGATCTCCTTTAGTTCATAGTTCTTATTTATTTATTTTTTTGAAATGAAATGAGTTCACAGTCACAAAAAATTAAGTACTTCTTCTTTTTTTTTATTTTTATTTTTTTAGTTGAACAAGCTCGTCCAAGCATTTTTTTTTCTTCATTAGAGTCATATAATGCTCATGTAGTGATTTGTGTTGTTGTGTTTCAGTATTTGTGGCAACAATATGGACCGCTCTCATCACCCTCCACACCCCCGACCCCTGTTTGGGGAATCGCTCGTTTTCGGCGGGCGCCTGCGTTCACTTCCTTCCTTGTTTGTCAAAATAACAAACAGCAACAAACAAAAAAAGGCCGGCGCTCGCGAACGCCCCTTCGTTCCTCCTGCTGGCTGGCAGCGCCGCCCGCGAGCGCGTCTTTGAGTCGGGGAGGGAACCGATGCTGCTGTTATCTCGGCGGCAGCACTTGCTCTCCGCCGGAGTGGTGAGCTCAGTCTGCGCATGAAGGAGGCGGATTAGCGTGAAGACACAGTGGAGTGTCTGCCAGAAGTTCCCCAGCTGCTCAGTGTCACCGCCGCCTGCGACTCATCCCCTCGCCACGAGTGGAGATGTTGTCGTTTGCTCTGTGGCACTTCCTGGTTGCGAGCTCACAGTTGCCTTTATTTGTTTTTCATTGTTGCTGATTCTCTCGTTGGATGGAGCTTTGACTCCTCTGGCCTCCACGGTCACGCTCCTGTTCCCCTCACGGCCGCTTCCTTGCTTCCTTGCTTGGCACTTAGACACGGCGGCGGCGGCTTTGCATGTATTACCCAGAAGCCTCTGCTGCTCTCCGTCGGCACGTGTTGTTCCTCACCGCTCAGCGGGCTTCAGCCGGCTCCCCGCACGCATCTCCAGACTTGTTTCTTTTTCCCTTTCCTCTTTATTCCTAACCCCCCCTTCCACCTCCTCCTCCCACGCCGCGTCGCCCTCTTTTTCGGATATTTCCAGCCTATTGCTCGGCCGGGCTCTCCCGCAGCGCCGCGCGCTGCTCCGAATCAACACCAGCAGCGGGATCAGGCAGCGAGGCCACACGGCAGCGCTTCAGACTGACTGTGTGTGGAGCCACATGCGTTCCGCACCATTGCGCTTTCTCTGTGTGTGTCTGTGAGTGTGTGTGTGTGTGTGTGTGTGTGTGTGTGTGTGTGTGTGTGTGTGTGTGTGTGTGTGTGTGTGTGTGTGTGTGTGATGGTGATTTTTTGGGATGGAGGGATGGCTGCGGAGAAGGAGCGACAGGCAGAGGAGCGGCGAGGCCGGGGGAGCGGCTTTGCTTTGGCGGAGTTTACATAATTAATGCTTTGTTAAACAGAACCGTGTGGACACACACACAGTATCGCATCGCATCGCGGGGCGCAAATATTGTCGCGAGGATAAAGCGGTGGAAAGGTTCCAGAATGATCTGGAATGAGCTGAGCAAACCCGCCACGCACGTTTATTAGTGCGGTAGCCGGGGTTAATTAAATTCAGGTGATGAAAAGCTGATTAATTTTCCTCGCCGTCGTTCAGATGTTTAGGAATTTCACTCTGTTTTTTTCCTCTCTCTCTGTTATGATAAACCTTTTACTTAAAGGCCAATTATAGACAGAATGTATTGCAACCCATATGACATTGGGGAGAGGGGAAATGAAATCATTGTTGTTATGTGCGTTTTCTCCCGAGTGGGGGTGTTATTGTTGGTTTGCCATTTGGGGGCAGGGGGCGCCAAAGAAAACACTGTGATTAGCTTCCCTCCCTCGGGGCCGCCGCCGCCGTTCTGTCAGCGCCAAACAGGACGTTTATCTCAAACTCCACCTAAAGCCCGCCGCCCCACACAGCACACAATTCCATATCTGTCTATGTACAGCCAGCCAAACGACAAAAGACAAACAGATAGGGGGAACAATACGTGCATCGTGCATTTGTGTGCATGTGGGAAGCTGTGGGGAAGCTTCTGTGGTCCAACTCCAAATCTGTCCAGACATTTCCAAGCCTCCACAAGGATTCAAACAACTTTGTATTCAGCACATTAGTTTTGACAAGCTTCACCTTTAGTTGCTGGATCATCATTTAGAGATTATCACTCAGTCGTCAAAGAGTTTGTCATTATATATCTGGCCACCTGGAATGTACTTCCATTATTAATCCCTTAATGAGTACTGTTTGGACACACACGCACACACACACACGCACACACACACACACACACACACACACACACACACACACACACACCATCATCAGTGTTTTGGTGTCCATGTGTCCACTCCCTCACATACACTCGTCAGTGTGAGCGCACTTTGCACAATATTGCACTCAACTTTTGAAGTATTTAATCCAAGCAGTGTGTGTTTTTTTTGGGGGGGGAACGTCACTGTGCTGTCCGTGAAGCGGGCGCAATGGCTAAATTACAGATGAGATCACCGCTTGACTGACTCCCGTGGTGGAAGAAGCTCTGGATGAATTCAACTTTACAAGTTGACTCATAAATACTTGTACACGAGTACCTTTAAAAGTTTTAAGCCACTTATCAAAATGCCCGTAAGTGACAGCGCTTCTTGCTAAATGCCGCCGCGTCCTCAAGCATCAGTGTGTTTTTTCTGAAGGGTCCCCCAAGTTGTACCTTGCGCGCAGCAAAAACTATGAAATAATAAAATGTGTCTGGAGCGCAAAGTTTGCAGTATGCCAGAGGACGTCGGAGTTTTCGGCAGGCAAAATCGGCTCTTAACAAAATCAGATGGAGGAACACGGCTTAACAAGAGAATGTATTTAATTTATTTTTTTTAGGCTTTATTAATCAGTGTGTACAGCTTGTGTCCCGCGGCACTATTTATGAGCGTGGTTCCTCAATGAAGATGAATTCAAAAGAGCAGCTTATCCTATAGTGCATAAGCCCAGTGGGAACTCTAAGGTCACTCTTTTACTTGCTAATAAAATTTAGATTGAACAAGCATAAGGGCAAGAGTGTTTACTAAGCAGTGCTGTAAATTAATCCCATTATCCACTGCATGCAGACTGAGGCTTTATTAATTTCTGGTCAGATCTTGGGCGGTAATGATGCAATGGCGAGAGAAATACTTTTTCCTAAAAGAGAATTAATGACAACACAACACACACTCACACGCATGCATGCACGCACAAATGCAAACATAAATTGGTGAATTTATGCACATTGGCATCAATGGGTTGCATGGCAGGCGACCATAATTCAGCCTCAGGGCTCCATAAGTCATAGCTGTAATGCACAGTGTGTGCAACTGCGGCGCATTAGCTGATTCCACTGAATCGCTCTGATGAATAAGCGTGGATGAAATGGTTTTAATGTGATCCTGACTTATTGTTTATGGCGCAGGACAGCCCAGCAGGAAGCGCAGCATATTTACAGTCCTATTAGCCGCTCGCACATTAATTACATCTTTGGAGGCAACTGGGCCGTTTTGTCTCCATTATGAGCAGTCCACTGGAATGTGCGTTTATATATAGCGCTCGTTAAGTCGGTGTGTTTTGAAGTCATGATGTGCTCGTAGCTATTTCAGTGAGGATCATCGGCGTACAGCAGAAATGTTCCTTTGACCGTTAATGTCACAAACACGGCTGAGTCACCCCTCCGTTGTAGTGCAAGGAGTTTAGATTTTTGCATATTTGCTCCTTTGTTTTCCCCCTTTTGCTTTTCTTCAGGGTAAATATGTTGTTTTCAAGGGCTTAAATGTAAGATGATTCACTAATGTGTGCGATTAAAATATAAATATTTATAAATGGGTACAAAGTAAGGCAAGTGTATCTTTATCTACTCCCCACATTCCCGCCATCCACTAACAAGGCCGGTTCATGTCAGTCTATGCTAAGCTGGTTATTGAATCTGTCAAGATGAACATGAAGGTTAGTTAATATTACAAAGTGTTGGGCGAAAACCCAGAGATTCCTGGAGATCTATAGAGTTTGTGGGCTAATTAGTGGTGTGATGTGGCTCTTTTGGACTCCAGGATGGTGATTAAAGATGTGAGAATGGGGCTAATGTGGGACATTTGACTAACCAGCATCTTGTACGTGTTGGTCCCTGGAGTGAGAGCAGAATTCGGGAGAAAAATCTTTCCACTATGCTGCTCCCTCATCCTGGGCTGATTCACGGAGGGTCTGGTTTGGCGACTCCAAATCAAAGTCAGAGTATTCCCTTAGTTCTCTTCGTTATTCTAAGTGGTTTTCAATTTTTAGTTCTATGGCTGCGTAGGTATTAAATCCACCCTTATAAAAGGGGTTTCAATCAAATGTGGTCAAATAAATGCCTGGAATGAATATTTATCAAATCTAAGCCAATAGAATAGTGTAAACTCTCTGGACCATTCATTTCTGGGAATAATGGGGCCTGATTTCTTTCTTTTCCTTTTTTTTTTTTTATTGTTTAATTTGAGCCATGTCGTTTCATTCTTTAAAATTACACTTTGCTCGGCACGATCTACACAAACATTCCGCACAACATAATATTTTATATTTATCATTTTTTCCCGCCCCGTTTCCTTGCGTCCGCTTCCCGTGGCGGCGCTGCTTCGCCGCAGTGTGTCGCGTCTAGGTTGAAGTGCTCTAATGATTCCTCCAGTGCCTAAGCTGCCACGGCGCCGCGTGTCAATTAGCCTGTGTCCTTCTCATCATTAGGTGGAAGCTATAAACAGGATTGACTGATCGATACTTTAACCCGCTGCCGCTGATGTCTCATCTCTCTCCCACTCCTCATCCCTCGGCCCGCTACCGAGGGTTTTCCAATGACCGGCTGCCCGCTTGAAGTCAATAATACATTTGTTAGAAGTCGTCCTGGGTTCTCACAAGGGGAGGGCGGAAGGGGGGGGAGGGGCGCGGCCACTGCGGGTTCATCATCGGCTTATTAGAGGCACGTTTGTCTCCCATCGACCTGTTCGGCCTGCCTGTGTGATCCACGCCGCTTCCCATTCCATCTTTTCTCGCCTCGTAAGAAATGAAAATAAGAAATTCTTTCCTCATCCCCGCCAACAGCTCGCTCTTCCTACATAAAAGGGCCGCGGCCCGGCGACTGACAGCAAATTTGTCTCACTGAGATTTTTGGCTGCAATTGCGTCTGGAGATATGATGACCCACTTTGAGGCAACAAATTGATAACGCACTAAATGGGGACTGCGAATAGGTTTGTGTGGAATGTGAGGATATGTAAATGAGGTGACACATAAAAGATTCCAGCGGTTCGAAAGAATCCGGACCTCATTTGACACTGTGATGAGTCAATTTTTTGCGAATAATTAGACTCAAATGGCCCCTCATTAATTATTTTTGTACAGCTCTGACTGTCATTAGCAGCTCATACGACTCCCACATTCGAGCTGCTTCTCCGTCCCTCCGAGGCTCCGGCAGGTACTTAAGAATTTGATTGGTTTAAAAAATAAATAAAAAGAGTTGCTTCTTTACAAAATGGATTAAGGCCAAGCGAGTGGAAAAAGACAAATTAAAAAAAAGAGTTGAAAAGAACGTCTAAATGGTGACTAAGCCCTGCGGTGATTTCTCCAGGGATACATCGACATAAAGTTTCTCCTGTTATTTTGACAGTAATTTTGTTATTGCTTAAATTAGAGACGCAGAGAGAGCAGCGCAGCTCTGCAGTGATTATTTCCTCTGGAGGAAGCCCGACAGTTGAAGCTGCGCTGTTTTCCAATCCCCCACCAGTGTGGGGATTGGACCCACAGTGAGCAGGCCGCCTGTTGATGGAACTGCTGGAAACTTTACCGTCTACATTCTTGCTGGACATGGACAACTTTGACATTTGTAGTTTTATTTTAGCGCGAATTCTGTTGAAAGAATCAACACAAAAGCTGTCAATGTTGCACACCTGTGTGTCATGTGAACATGACGAGCTGATATTTTTGTATACATGCACAGACCTTGGCTCAGAGCTACATTTGAGAAACAAAACTGCCTTTTGAAGTCTTGAAGGTGATGTTTAGGCAACCGGGTTGTTTTTTTTTTGGTAACTTCAAGACGTTTCACTTCTTCAGTTCTGAAAAGTATTTTCATTTCTTCTTCAAGTTACCTAAAAAGGTAAATTTGCAATCATTTAACCTTCAATCACTCAACTGAACTCCAATGGTTTGTCAGATCAAGGACGGGAGTATTTTAGAACCAAACCTCAGATGGTTCCTTTCTTACTTGCAACCCACTACTTAATAAACAAAAGCTGGTCGGACCAGACTAAAAAAAATCATATCTTGGTATTTTTTTAATGTGGGTCTGATGCATCAAGGCACCAAAGGCACCAGAGAAAAGTGTTTTATCAGCTAGACTCTTAAAGGGACGGATTGAAGAGACGTTTCTCTGGAACCAGTCGGGGTTGTTGCTCCTGCATTCCGCTGGTGCTGTTCCCCTCTCCCCCTCCTCCTCAGAGCCTGAGCCGTCCTGGAAATCATGTTGATTGTGTCTGCTAATTTCTGGAAGGGAAGAAGGTGGCAAAATATGAGTCAATCAAGAGCCGGGGGAGCGTCAAATGGGGTGTACATAAATTTCCGCTTGTGAGAAATTGTGTCTCCGTGTCTTTTAAACAAAAATGCCAAGCAAACGTTTAAAGAGGGCTGACGCTGCCAGAGGCGGGGCGGCGGGATGGGAAGCTGTTATTAATGTTCAAAGACTTTGGCCGTGATTGAAAAGGCGCCCCGCTCACTGATTCATCGGCGCGTATCAATCAATCAATCAAGGTCTCCCTGCGTGGCGTGGCGTGGCACGGCACGGCACGGCACGGCACGGCTGACTCCGGCTGCACCGCCTCGATGTTCTACAGCAGTCACATCAGACGGCTCGCATGAAGACAGACGTGACGAATGTGAAAAATGGCGGTTCCGCTTTTGCCGCTGTCTGCGCGCATAAACCTTGATGATGTCTCAGTCGGCTGCCTCGGCTTCCAGGACAACAGAAGCAGAAGAGGAAGAAAGTTTGATTGGATGCTAACGAGACGTGACCAGCAGGCGGATTCAAAAAATTAAAAGGCCAAAGTCATTTCATATTGTTACATTGAGTAAAATAACTGCAGTTCCTTCCTGCTGAGGTGCGATTTTAATGTTTTTCTCCACCACATCTGTATCTTTTCCTCTCCACTTTCAGAGCAAAGGTGTAACCAGGAGTAAAGTGAAATAGGTCGAGTGTCTTTTGTGCTTATAAATAGTAGTAATGCATTTAAATCCAGACAGCTTCCCAACAACCTTTAACTGCAGAGGGGAGCAGTTTAAGTCTGGATGGATTGGATACACACTGCTTTACTTCAGTTTACTAAACCCATTGCATTTTCTGGATCTCAGCTTTTTGTAACGTCTAACAGGGTAATTAGCGGCAATATTGTGAAATGGTTTTGGACTGTGAAGATGGAAACCGGTAAACTGGTGTCAGGTCTTGGATTGGAAGTGGATCTTTTTTCTTGCACTTTAGTGGAAGAATCTTGATTTTTGACCCCAGGTTTTTGTTTTGTCACTCTGTCGCCATTCAAACGCTGCACTGATGAACAAGCTGGCGCTCCACCCCACCCCAGCACCCCGTCTCCACTCACTCACTGGGGCTCTGGTTGAATAGCAACACCCAAGGACGCTGTCTCTCTCTCTCTCTCTCTCTCTCTCTCTCTCTCTCTCTCTCTCTCTCTCTCCCTCTCTCTCTCTCTCTCTCTCTCTGTCGCTCTCTCCCTCCCCTGATTTGAATACAGTGCTGGGTGTTCCTTTTGATCTTGATTATGAAACGGCGTCTTCTCCTTCTTTTTTAAAATCCATGAAAGCGCAGTGTTAACGGTAATCCGAAGCGAAGTTTAGGACGGGCTGTTTATTGAGTGGAGGCCAGACGAGGGTGGGTTGGATGGGGGGTGCGATAGGGGGTGGGAGGGCGGCGTTGCTGAGGGACTGATTTTGTCGATTAAGTCTCAGCGGGAGCATCAAACGGGTAGCGGGAGTGTAACCTTCCAGAATAGAACAACTCAAAGCGGTGACCAAACTGATTACCCTTGTGTTCAGCTTGTCATCTGATAGCTGCGCAAGGAGGAGTGGGGGAGGGTGGGGGAGGGGCGAGACTCGCACTTTTGTATGCAGATGAGATGCCGAGTATTTTTAACAACGCGAAACTCTGGTGGATAACAAATTGTGTGTTTTCCGGCTTTGACAGTTTGTTTGAATATGTAAATACGGCGAATGGGTGAGCGAGGAGATAGCGCCTCTTGTTTCCCAATCAAGCTTCCAGATAAGACGACACTTGTCGGCAGCGGCGGCGCCACACGCCGAGTCAGGAGTTCACCGCCTGTTTGATTTCCTGTTTGAAGCTTTCAACTTGGTTGAAGTAGTTTTCTGGGCCCTGTTTGCTATTTTTGATTTGGATTTCAACCAATTCAAGTCTTCAAATTCACTTTGTCAATACTTTCTAACAACAATAATGTGCTTTGTTATTGAACTCAAATCAGAAATCCATCCTTTACTTCTTTTATTTGCTACTATTTCTAAAAGTACTGTGTACTGGGATCCAGCACTTCCTGCCAGAAGGGTTAGCACCAATATCTGACACCAACTTGCTTTTCTCTCCTTTCAAATGTGTAGCAGATGCAACAAAGCAGGAAGCACGACCAAGCATCTTGTGCGAGGCTGAAAACAGCGGGTTATTTTGTTGTTTTTTTTGAGCTCTTTAGTTTGTTTTTCTTTGCATAATTAATCATGCGAGGCTGCGCCAGCAGGGTCTCCAGTGAACACCATGTTAAAATGCACACGATATGGAACCTTTAAATTAAACTTGTATGATGTTTACACGTCTTAATATTTGACATGTTTATCCCCAAATCAGCTTCAAGTTTTCTGTGCTGGCACAGCAGTTTGAATGTGTTGACAATATGAAATATGAAAGCAGCCTAAATCAGACAGATAATTATCAACAGTCAGAGCTGCTGCTGTGGTCGTGAAACTCCTGATGGTCGAGACAAAAATCTCTTCGCGTTGATGGATAGAGATTTTTTTTAAAACTCAACTTTAAATTGAGTTTGAAATGAGCCTTGGGATGCAGCGCTGAACCTGGAAGCTCGGTGCTGAAAAAAATCTGCTCCTCCCCATTAAAACGTCCTCAGCAACGGCTGCGAGGCTTTAAGTGTCTCATCAGGATCCTGTTTAAGGACCCGTGCCACCGGGGACCCCGGGTTTAACCCGGAAAAATGATATATTATAAGTTGCACGAGTTGCACAACCGACCACATCCCACCGACGCCACACTTCCCAGCTGGATAAGTGGCAGATAATTGATGGATTCCTGAATTCATTTAATGCCCAGGTTGCGCACATCCGGCCCGCCGGCCCCTCCCCTAACACCCTCTCCTGCCCCCTGGTTGTTCCTGGTCTAAATTCAGCCTAATTTTGGAGGTGACCCGCTGCTCCTGAGATTAAGTTATGTATCACTCTCCTAATCCTCGCTGACAAGTGTGCGCGAGTGGTGGAGCCGACTTCAGCGGCGTGTCATCCGCTAACAGATGGCATAAATCATTCTCTTAAACACTGCATTAAGTATTAATCATTCTCAGAGCTGTCAATGTCACGCTGCTCGGTGGGCCGCCGCCGTGCAAAGTGTGATTAATGGGGGTGGAGATTTGAGGAGCCACTCGCGAGCCCCACCCCCCCCTTTTTTTTTCACCTCCCACTCTCCCCCCCCCCCCCATCCGCTGCGGCACCTGCACTTCCACTGACACGACCTCATCCCGGTGACCCGGTGTATCAGAGTGGATAATTTGCTCTCTTCTGTGCCTGGGCCAGATAAAGCAGGAAAACTAGTGCACCGTTTTCTTTTTTCTTCAGCGATTTGCTTCATTTGGACAAAAAGTCGACTGGTTTTGTCTGCGATTCTGTCGTTCCAGCCTTCTTATTTATTTATTTACTTTGAGAGGAACAGTGTCATAAAATCCAGAGATGCCCAGTCTAGCACGATGGGAGCCACGTGGTCGTCCAGACTTTCTACAGATTTTCTATTCTGGCTCAGTCCAACTGGCAGTCTTTTAGAAAATTGTCCTTGAAGTTTCCAGATACTTTTTTTTCTGACAAAGCAGAACCCAGAAGAAAGAATGCTTTCCCAGGTGGCGCGACATTCTTTGTCATTTTGACTGTTTCCATGTGTTTCCTTTGTTTGCTTTCGCACCACTGCTGTCTTGACCATGAGGTTTCTGGAACTCAAAAAAAAGTCTCTTCTGGTAAATACCACTATCATGTCCCCTAATCTCAACATTCTAAGACTTTAAGCCCATTGGTTGTAATCTGAAACAGTTGTTTCTTGAAAATTAAATCGGGTTTGGTGATCAGGATGAAATAATAATCTTCTTATGTGGATAAAACATAAGATTTGGAGACTACAGACATCTGCTGTGGCCATTGTCTCTGCTGCCCTCAGATATAAAGTTCTTGTTCATTTTTGGTCAGAGATGGTCATATAAACAGTTAACCAGCCAGCTTCAAACATGGAGTGTTAAATGTTCAAAGTCAATCACCAGTTTTTGTCCCCAATCATTCATTATTCTTTATGAGGCCCCGAGAAAGCAGGACATTTGGCAAGAATCATGACATTATCACAACCTAAATGGAGGGTTGTAAGCTGTATCGCCAAAGGCCAAGTACTGATTGACATTTTGTTAACGTTATTAACAGCACAGATGCTGTTAATAACAAAAAAAAAAAAAAAAAAACATTGCAAGAAGTAGGCAGGCAGGTGGCAGAACAGAAAAAAAAAAAGAAATCTCGATTCCGTTTTGTTCTTGTTGGCTGAGAACCGTCAAAGAGTGTTTTTCTTTCGACGGCGGCGATGAACAGGAAGAATCCTGTAACCTTTGCGGAAGATTGATTTTTCATGTCTCGAGCTTCAGCAAAGCTCACCAAATTGCTTCAGTGCCTTTACCCGCTGAAACCTCGGCCAGCGCAGCATCGGAGGAGCATCCAATGGGAAAGTAAACATTTCGTTCAGATATTTTGACATCTCGTCAGCCTGGACATCGGAAAACATGTGTCGCTCCACTTTACTACTTTTCTTTTTTTTTGCCTTTATTGCAAGCTGCTTTTTTGTGAATGCCGACCAGCGGAGCCAGAAACTGTCCATGACGGGGCGGTGATTCACAACACTGGAAAAAATAAAATGCGGTTGTGCAACCACTGCTGCTTTCTTCTGTTGGGTTAATCTGGATCTCCTCGGCGGTGGTCTTGTCAGCGTCCTCCATCATGTTTCCAGTCCTCCTCCCAGTTATGAGCAGTGACAGCGCTGGCTGTGGGATGGACGGTGCTCCGCTGCCGCCACCGCTCGCCTCTCGGTGCCGTAACTCCTGCGCCCCACTGCCAGCGACCCTGACGTGACGTTGATGTAAAGAGAAGGACCACTGGCACTCCCCCCACACTCCCGCTTCAGCTCCCCTCCACATTTTTGGGTCCACACCTCCCTGCGTTCCGCCGCATTCCTGCTTTTGCTGCGCTTCAGGCTCATCCCCCATCCCGACTGCCCCCTCTTATCCTGGATTTCCACCCCCAGGCCCTTCCACCCTTTAGCTCCACTCCTTCTGCTGCTCCTCCTCCTCCTGCTGCTGCTGCTGCTGCAGGGATTGCGGCCTCAGAGCTGATGCGGTTTGGCGACTCGTGCAAAGTCAGGATGCACGATGCATGACGGTGTTGTCAGAGAGCATCGTGATGGAAACGTCTCAGTCCCGAGACGTCACGTTGGCAGCGCTCGTCATCCTCTCCAGCCTGCGCTCTCACTAATTTGGAGGCTCATTCTGCCCAGTTTGATGGCCTCTTGGCGCATCTTCTTCTTTTTTTTTTTACCCTCTCTGGGCTGTTGTCCTCTCAAAAGCTATTTCCAGAAATCTGAGTGAGCCCTCTCTGCCTTCATGACCACCGCAATGATGATGTTTTTCTGTCTTTTTAAAGATTTTCATACAATTTCTAGTTATTTTTAATATTTTGTTTGAGAGCCTGGGCTCACGCTCAACAGGGCAAATTAATGTGATGGCTGGACTGGCACTGGCGTTTCTCATGCAGGATTTGATATTTTTCCCTCTGCTTGTTCGCTATAGTTTTTAAAAATGTCAATCCATTTCTGCACAAATTTCTTTTTACAAATATAATGTCATTCCTGAATAATGTGTTATCACGTTCTCATCGACTATAAAATCTAAAAAAATAAATGGGTATCAGCGCTTGGAGAATTTCTCTTTTCTCCATGTAACACCTGCATTCAGAATGGAATATTTGAGCCATTTCAGCAGGTTTGCCACTATCAGTGTCGTCTCAGTCCTGGTATAATTGGGTTTTATAATTCTTTGCCACGATCAAGGCGACTAAGGAAATGTGAGCCAGCAGGGACCTCTGGACGGTGAATTGGGGATATTGGACAAAAAGCTCAGCTAAGTCCTTCTTCCACTCCACTGCCAGGTGTCCATTGGTATTTAGACTTTAAATCTTCTTTACATGAGCCCTAAAACGACTTGATCCCCATTAAGACTCTAAACTCATTTTACTTCAGCTGTGTAATGAATCCCAAACTATACCCGCTGTGAAGATTGGTAAGCAATTTGTGCGATTAAAAAATAAACGCAGTTGTCTGTAAAAAAAAAAATGCTCTCAAAGTCATTTTCAAAAGTATAAATGTGAATTTCGCTTCGGTCAAAATGAAGAGCTTTCATTGATCCTCAAATTTGCACTTCAGTGGAAAATTCAGTTGCCTAAAAAACAAAAATCTGAAGTTTTGAAGTCTGCAAGTAGACGCCAACCTTCTTGTCTGAGGTTGATATTTGGAAACATAGTGGCATCATCTTTTCATATACATCTGGGTTATTTTCTCGCCACGGCGTAGCTTGTGAAGTGAGTGTAATTTGACTTGATTGGCTATGGATGATAAATAGCACAGCAGTCGTGTGCGATTTGGATGATTAAGTATGCTTCAGATGTGATTGTGGGTACTTCATTTGGTGTCTGATGTGAGGTTGTCGGAGCTTCAAAGCGAATAATGAGTCCTTGGCAAACTGGGTCGTCAGAATGGCTCCTTAAAGTGTGAAATCAGAAAATAGAGGCTGATAATAAATACTAGGTGAGGCAAGACGCATCCAACAAAGCTACTCTGAAGCTGTTCTTTGTCAACTTGAGACTTGAAACCCCTACAACCTCAAAAAAAGCTGCTTGTCTGCAAGTCATAAAACATTGTGTTTTGTGGAGGCATCAAGGCCGCAGTGGCGTACAGCTGCAGCCCTGCAGTCTGGCTGTGTCTCTCTCCTCTGTGAGTTTGCACTGGCCGCCATCTGTGGCTGTGTTACCCTCCGCGCACCACTGCGGCCGAACATGCCGAGCGGGGATGGTCTCCTCGGTGCGACTAAACCAACTGGGTCAGAACCGCAGCTGAGCAGCAGCAGCAGCATCAGCATCAGCAGCAGCAGCAGCAGCGAGGCTGAAGGTTCAGGGCTGCACATTCCTGATCCACTGAGGACACATTTCGAGAGGGGTTGGGTAGAATGAAAAAAACCAAACAACATGCAAGAGTTTCTCTGTTCTGTGACATTAATGAGAACTAATGGGTAATGAATCTCTGAATAATGCCCTGCGTCATGCACCGTGTTGGCCCACTTGGCCAGAACGTTTTGATAAATTTAGACTCCACACTTTGCAATCGCCGCCGTTGTTCCGCTGGCTGGCTGCCATTTTTGGCCTGCGCCGGGTCCTTCATTGTGCGGATCCCGTATAAACTGGATGAGTTATTTACATAACGGCATCAATACTGTCTTTAGAAGAAAATAAAGAAGGGGCCAAATCATCCACGGCTGCCGCTCTCATCGTCCAAAAAAAGAAAAAGAAGACAGAAAGCGGAGCATGAGAACACAGAAACCCAGTGAAGACTGTCCTGCTTTATGTCAGTTTACCAAAAGCGTGAAGGACGATTAACGCGGCTCTCACTCTGCTGGATTTGGGTTTGACTTTTTTTCCTTCCTTCAGCGCTAAAGGAAGCCATCATGCAGGAAGCCGTCAGTGGAGAGGGATTCCTGGAATAGCTTCAGCCTTGAAGAAAATCTCATTTTAGAGAGGAAAGGTGAAAGGAATAACAGAGGTGATGGAGAGAGAGAGAGCCAGAGAGGGCAAGCACTGATCTGTGTGTGTGTGTGTGTGTGTGTGTGTGTGTGTGTGTGTGTGTGTGTGTGTGTGTGTGTGTGTGTGTGTGTGTGTGTGTGTGTGGGGAATGATGATTGTTTTTTGTTTGTTTGTTTTTTAGTTTTCTGGCTGCCAAGCTTCTTCTACGAAGGAGTTCCAGCCGGTTCCTCGAGCCACACCTCTCTCGCCAAGGTGTCAGCAGAGTGATTAGCTTTCTAACAGTGACTTGGCAGCCGTCGTCTCGCTCTTCTCTCCCCCTGGGACTTTTCACCTCGTACACTGCCCCCTACTGGCTGGCTGATGTCCAACAGACAGGGCCGCTGTCGTACAATCTCTCCTTCGCAGTTTTGCCGACGCTCGCGGTTGTTTTTTGTTTGTTTTGTTTAGAGCACACCAGCGCTGAGCGATTCAAACTTTTTTTTTCCCAGCTAAATGAATGCGCCATTGCTTTTTATTAGGCTTGGTGAGTATATAGATGCTTGATAAGGCTCACAGACCTTTTTCCTTGCCTCGCAGGCTTGTGAATTTGATATTCATGAAGTTTCTATAATGTCAGGGGCGCGGAATGGAAATGGGAATTTGCTCAAAATAAGCCGCAGAGCTTTTGGTCTGCCTTCAAAGAAGTGCGACTGAGGCATGGCTAATCGCTTTAAACGTGTCTTTGGTTCCCGCTGTCTTCACCTGGCCAGACGCTGATGTCTCTGCCTGCCGTGGGAAGCCGGCGCCCCATCAGCGTCCCGTTGACCAGTCTCCGAGAGATTGCCGCTGACACTCCTTAATTGTGTTTGAAAACACACAGCGTGGCCCCAACAACCAGCCGGCGCCGGTGTTTCTTCTCACCCTGTGTCTGGAGGTCATAATGGGAAAAACAAAACAAAAATTTGAAGCGACGTTGATGTAAAACATACACGGGCTGTTAGGTGGCCAGCGAGCGACTCGGCTTTCATTTCTCCCCCCACCACCACATTCCACATCTGCTTCAAAGAGCAGCTGAACCAACAGAACCTTCGGCTTCTTCTCCACCTCGGTGGGACCAGTTCAGTGCAAGTGAGGATGCAGGAAACTGAACCAGGATCAGCAGGAAGCTTTGGTGTTCAAGCAGCAGCTCTTAGCAGAGACGTAGCAGGCCTGCAGTTGAGAATGATAGCTAGAAAGGTTCTGTTTTTATGGACATACAGAGTCTGTTGTCATGGAATCACAAACCTAATCATGCAAATGGTCAATGAATGTGAAATAAGGAAGGATTGTGTCAACAAAATGTGAATGAGAAATGTGTAAATCCATGCAAATTCCTCCTACATTCCAAATCCCAGATAGTAAACCCGAAAAACAGGGGGAAAGAAAATTCAGAACGGGAGTGGAAAAATGTTTTTGGACGCACTTAAAATGAATGTCCTTGAACTTTTGCCAGAGAATCTTATTTGGGTTTCAAAATATTTGGCCTCAGAGACAGAGATACAAATAAATGGAAATTATTTGTTGCTTATCGGTTTTAAGACAAAATAAGAAAGCCAAACTTCTTGTACTCTGGATGTGTTGCAGTAGACGTCGTCTAGTGGAAACATCCAGTTTTGAGCTGGATGGAACAGTGCACGTGCAGCACGTGGGTAACTCTACCAAAATAAACTACACAACACGAGACTTACTGCAATAACACATTAGAAATGCATGAGGTGTCCGGAAACTTTCCTTCATTGTGAATTTACCTTGAAAAGATGAACAGAAAAACCATAGAGAAGTGTTTATATTATTTTATCGAGGGCCGCAGCTTTCCAGAAAAACTAGTCGTATAAAGAAACAGTCTTGGATGTTTATGTCCCGCGACACTCGGGACAGTTTGGAATGCGGTTTATGTAGTGAGAGTGCAGCTGTCTGTTATCATATTGAGTGTGAAAGCACATCCTCATGTGTGATTGCTGGATGTCTGTTCCCCTTTGTCTCCACGTCCGTCTCCTGGTGACAGCAGCACGTTGTTTTCTTTTCTTTTCCCTTTTTTTTCTTTTTTTTTTTTTCTTCATTGGGCACCGGCGCCGTAAAAGACGGACTCGGACTAGGACTAGGCGAGCTAATGAAACGGAGGCTCACAGAGCGGCGCAAGCGGCGCGGCAGTGCACTGACCACTTGGCTCCTGCGGCAGTGAGATTAATGTGGAGCGCTGCACTGCTGGGCAGGTGGCAGCTGCACCAGGAAGTAGGTCCAAAGCAGGGTGAAGGAGCGCGGCGCTTGCCGGAGCTGCCCAGACACTGGACCATCAGATGAATGTGACGGCTGGCTGGGTGACAGCCCAGAATGAAACGCAGAGCAGGTGGAGGCTGCAGGGAGAGAGAGAGAGAGGGACACAGAGAGGGAGAGGGAGAGAGAGAGGAGGGGAGCCGGGGGAGGAAAGGTGAAAAAGTGACTTTGGTATAAACAGTCGGCGTGTTTACTCTGCGTTTTTACTTCTTTCTTTTTTTCCCTCTCTTATGCGCATCTGTGGCGCCGCTGCTGCAAAGGTTGCCTTCTGCTTCTCAGTCACAGCTTCCTTTGTGAAGCACACTTGAAAACACTTTCCGGTGTGAAGAAGAAGATTTTTCTTTTTCTTCTCTATTTTTGCATCGTAATCGGCTGCTTCACTTTAAAGTTTTGAAAGAAAAAGCAAAGTGCAAATGGGTCTGTCTGTCTGTCTGTCTAGCTATCTGTCTATCTATCTATCTATCTATCTATCTGTCTATCTGTCTATCTATCTATCTATCTATCTATCTATCTATCTGTCTATCTATCTATCTACGCACCAGTCTTTGGGAAGCACTGCGATGCTAATTGTTAACATTTATATGATCTAGTTACATTTATTTGTCATCCTGATCAGCTGATCAACAGGGCCAGTGATTGGTCCTGATGCTCCTGCAGCCGTCGGGCAACTTGCTCACCTTCATCCATGAGAAACGCTGTGTGTCACGAGGGTTTATCTTCCCCTGGGGAGGGGGTGCGGTGGGGAGTGAGAGGGCGATATTGTGTTTTAGTGTCGGTGCCGAGCTGACTGTCGACTCTTTTAAAAGTCTGGAGGTCCAGATGTCTCATGAATTCACTCGGTGCCCTCGTTGTTTAGTGTTACGACTCGTCTATCTGAGCGCTTGCCCTCTTTTCCCAGAGAGATTTCTCGTTGTTTTTTTCCCCCACCGTGGTTCTCCTCCTCCGGGCGCGTCAGCTGCGGTGGTGAGGATGTCTGTCTGTCTGTCTGTCTGTCTGTCTGTCTGTCTGCCTTCTCTGGCAAGCTTTTGTGATGCGCGGGGACGGGAGGTTCTCCCTCCCGTCCCCGCTCGCCCAGTTCGCCTCTTCCTCTTTCTGACTCTGCGTCCGCCGTCATGGAGATTTGCTGCTCTCACCGACGTGACAGACACTCAGGGGTGGCTGCTCCGTCACTTAGCATTAGACGAGCTCAACGGTAGCATGAAATCAGCCTTTTATTTAACCTTCCACTTGTTTTTGTTTTTTCCTGCTTCGTACCTGGATGCCAACTTTAATTTGACTCGTCACATTAAAAACCCTGAAAAGTTATTTTCCCATCCTGCTGCTTCGGGCGAAGGCAGCTCAGTTGATTTCACAAGAGAATCTTGTGTTTTGCTTGCTGCTTGTTACACTGATTTGAATGGCGGCGCAGTGAGGAGGCTCATCCACAAAGAGCTCATTTCACGTCTGTTGCCCCAAATTGTGTGAAAAAAAGAAAAACCCTTTCCTTGGATTTAATCAAATCGTACTTCAGGTGACGCTGCAAAGCCGGTTTGATTGTTAAACCTCAGTTTCACCGCCTGAAGTTAGACGTTAAGTGGTGCAACTGCTGTCAAGGACAATTATGCATACAGGGAAAAACTTTAAAACGTCTTTTCAAGATCATTTGACTTTTTGAAATATACGTACCATTATTACAGCGAGTCATAAGTCATAAAGTGCTTTCAAATACAATATGTATATATATATATATATATATGTATATGTATATATATATATATATATGTATATATGTATATATTTTTTTTATGTATATATATATATACCCACGCACACACACATGCACGCACACTCACGCATCATATAATAATAGAGCACACAGCCACTAAAGTCTTAATTTTCCTGAAAGAGCTGCGGTGAGAACCTGAGCACTAAGAGCAGAGCGAGGACAGAACAATAAGAGCTGCGCAGGTCTGAGCAGCAGGGAGCCCCATAAACCCTGCTATGTTTAAGGAGGTCGGTAATGTTGATGGGGGCGTGGCCCCTCAGTCTTCAAAGGTCAGAAGCAGCAGCAGCACTTTATAAAACTCTCCAGAACTTTGCTTGGAAACTCGTACAGAATCAGAACCAGAGCTGTGAGATCCTCCCACCCGCTCCCTTCATTTGTCCAACTTTAATCCACCTCCAAAAGAACAATTTATGGGATTTGTGCATCAAGCGGTGCAGCGATGTTTCCCTCCAACCTTCCCGTGTGACAACGCTTTGTTGTCACGTCAAACTAATTTGTCTGCGGCCTTCACAAAAAATGAGCCAGCCAGGCTGTAATTGTAAGCCCCTTTTTTCCTTTGTGTAAACAAGCGCAAAGCGATTCCAGATAGAGGAGCAGAAGAGAAGGATTTAGGGAGAGATGGGAGGTAGAACGGGGAAGGAAGAGACTTAATTAACCAAACTGAACTCCGTCTTGCTGTCATGTGACCCTTTGTGTCGTTGCTGGGCTCCTCCAGGTACAGGAAGTGAGTGTTTGTGAGAGTGACAGACGAACGCGGCAGGTGTTGCCGTCACTGTTGTTATTCTTTCTTATCGGCAGTTTGACTCAAATCTAAAACAGACATGAAAAAAAAAAAAAAACACTGAAAGGAGACCAGAGCGTCTTTATGTGTTCGTCTTTGTTCACGTCGCACTTGATTGCTGGACTTTGCAGCCTTTGAATGAAGTCCGAGGTCGTCTTCCCGCCTTCTGCAACCACACTGGCAGAGTTCAGTCGCTTTCCTGGCGACTGATCTGATCAGACGACACAGACTGAAGCAGCAGAGCCAGTGTGTGAATCTCACTCTTTTCAATGGCTGCATATTTTATCGGCCAAGCAGGTTTCTTAGGTGTCTTCTTAAAAAAGAAAAGAAAAGTGAGAAATGTTGAAGGGTTTCAAG
The DNA here is from genome assembly GCF_046127955.1 of Nelusetta ayraudi. Lineage (NCBI taxonomy): Eukaryota > Metazoa > Chordata > Actinopteri > Tetraodontiformes > Monacanthidae > Nelusetta > Nelusetta ayraudi. Next base: position 7,185,217 of record NW_027466186.1, on the reverse strand, counting down.
GTGGGAAAAATGTTACTTCTAAGCACGCACACACAATCACGCACGCACACACACACACACTCTCGAAACCTTTAAAGATCTTTGAAAGTGTTGTCTCTAATTTGCCAATTTAGCAAGCAGAAAGCAAGTTGGCGCTCTGGCAGCACAAAGCCTGGCAATGTGAAATGAGGAGCTCTAGGTTGAATTTACGTTGTTTTCTTTGTTGAGCTGTTTTTTTTTTTTTTTCAAATTTGCTCTGACCTTCTTGCTTTTCCAATATCACACTCTAAAACTCCTCGTATAAAAACAGTGAAAAATGTTTACACAGAAAAGGTTGTGGTAAAAATTCAAAGTTACGCTAACTAAACTTTATCTATAGGGGCCCTTAATTCCGACCCTGGCAGCCTCTCTGGAATTCCGGGGAAGTGGCCCCCGGAAGGTCCTTGGAAAATCCTCCAAATACTTCCTCAAGGAGGTGTACAAGCTCCTGAATTAGAAGTTCACCTCCAAAGCCTTTATGAATCACGTCCCAGTACAGATGAATTAATGATGCAGCTCGCAGGAGGGGGCGTGAGGGGGGGAAAAAAACAGATTACGACTTATGGTAAGGTCACAGCGTATTACCACTGTAAAAGTGAGCTGTGTCAAAAGCATTTTATATCGAATCCATTCAACTTTGTTTTTAATTAGTTGTCCGACTCGCTGTCTGTTGATTAAGTATTTAATCCTCGGATCGTTACAGCCGCCGTGCCGAGTTAAAACAATGCGGCACATTTGGCTCAGTTTTAAATCTCATTACAAGCCGAGTTCAATGGGAAGCGTCTCGGCTGCGGCCGCCTTGGTCTCCTCGTCAGGCTCGCTGTTGGACGCTCAGGCCGGAGACACATTGTGGCGTCCTTCAGCCGTCACGGCCGCCATCCGTGACACATTTTGATTCGGCGGATCTGAACGAGCCTGTGATGAAACAGATGTTGGAAGGGAAGCAAGAAGCAAGAAGTGGAGACGGAGCGTTTGCACATTTATTTTATTTTTTCATAAGACGTGGATGTTTTCGTGGCACTCCTACCTGAGAAAAGAGGTCAACTCAAACTAGTCCAACGTTGTGGGGAAGAGAAAAAAAACAACTCAAAATTTAAGCCAATTAAAGCAGAGTCCCTTTTTTCAGTAGTGTGAAGTGGAAGTTAGCTCCCCTCCTCCCCACCGTAAACCCACAGGAAATGGCAAGCGGAATAATTGATGTTCTCTATCGTTTTTTTTTTTTTTTTTTTCCTCTGCTGAAGGAGAAACGAGGCACAAGAAGCTCATGTGGTTTTTGTCTTGCCGTCCTTGTTTTCCCCCTCAGATAACCTGAGAGCGACGGCGAACCGGCTGCTACTATCGAATTTTTTTTTCAGTCTTATTCCACTGACATCTGATATACTTTTATCAGAAAACCCACCGCCGCCGATGAAATATTACTACTGGCCCCTTTAAAGTGAGTGGTGGGAGGAAAAAAAAAAAACAATTTTGCCCCCGAATCTCAAAGCTTGAGTGATATCTTGAATTCAGTATGAAACCGGCCTTTGTGTCATTGTTCACCCTTGTGAGATGAAAGGAGAAAAGCTCTGTGCAACTTTACCTCATTTGAATTACAATATGAAAATGATTGGAGGAAGATTTTCAAAAAGGAAAGGGGAGTTTTTTTTTGCTGAATGGACCAGAGCCACTTCACTTTTTTTTTTGATGATGCCTGAGATGTTCTGGGCTTGATAAGAAAAAAACCCACCCAGCTATTTTGTGTGCATCACGGGTCGTAAAAAGTTCACAAACAATCAGCCAAACTTGAAGTATTACACTCTGTGGGGAGTCTCATTCTTTTTCCGCCTCCCCAGGAGAGCAGAGAAGCGGCACTCGGAGATCTTTGAGTTGCTCCGTTAGCATATTTGGCTACCGTTTGCCCCGGAGCTCTACTGTACTGGTGCACCTGCCTCGCCAACTCTTTCTTTTCTCAATCTATTTTCCCCCGGCCCCTCTCGGCTGTGCGGGGCCCCATCCAGCCACCAGGGTTGAGTTATTAATGCCTGGGGAGGCAGAGAGATGATTTCATTGCGTATTCAGGTGCGGTGGATGGATGGCTTTCAGTGGAGGCCGGGGGGGGAGGAACTGCCGAGGAGGAAGGAGAGCCTCTGTGGAGAATAAATATACCTGTCTGCCGCTGATGCATCGGGCCGCGCTCGCCGCAATGCAAATCAGGCCTGGATTCCTCCCTCGGACTGCCTCCAGTGTTACTCAGCCGCTCCCACCTGGATCCCCAAGCGCACGTTCGCTCACTGCAGATGAGGCTCTCGGCGAGGAGTGCGGGAGCGCTACATCGCCGCCTCCTCCTCCTCTTCCTCCTCCTCCTCCTCCTCCTCGGCCACCCTTCCATTTGTTGAGGATGAGATGACAGCTTGTTGGCGCTTTGCCTCCTGGCTGCATTTCTCAGGTGACTCGCTGGGTCCCGCTGCGAGTTACCCGTTCTGATCGGCGGGTAATTAAGGGCACGTGTCAACGTGTGTAACGTTTCAAGCGGAGGTGGTTGATGGCTTTACAGCTGTCGGCGCTGCACCAGGTGGTGGCATAACTGTGTGGCTGTTTTTTTTTTAAATCATTAATATAATGTCAAAAATAAAGCGCATTAATGCCACCCTTGGAAAAAAAAAAAAAAAACAGGGCTCAGTTTCATGTTGTAACGTGAAATTATCACGTTTTCACGTGATTGTTATCACAAAATAATGTCAAGTTGATTGAAAAGGGACCCACAATAGGACAGCAATTCAAAGGACCTTTGGCGTTCTAGAAATCTAGTTGAATTTAGCTCTATAATCTGTGTACGAATACAATAAAGCACTGATCCAGATCTTCGGCGGTGCCTTTGGTCAAGGGCACAGACGAGTAGCACGGTACATGTTTTTGATGGGTGTGGGGGAGCGAACGGAGCACTCACAGAAAACCCACATGCAGACGTGGGGAGAAGATGGAGGCTCAACACAGAAATTCCCTCCTCACTGGGGGAATTGAACACAGGTGATGGTGCTAACTGCTACACCGCCGCGCTGCCATACAGAGAAAGCATGTCGCAGTTTCCATGTGGGAAAGGTCATCCAGGTTTTCAAGTGTTGTCTGACCTAATTTTTTTCTGTCAGGGTGAAGTCATGAAAGAAGCTCCATGTTCTGGGCTGGAGTAGATGCGAGATACTAGTTGCAAATATAAAATCTTTGATCATTTGTTATTAGAGAAGGACACCACAGTGGCTTTTTTAATGCGTCAAGTCTTTATTTTATTCCATTTTCTACACCCCATTTCCATTCCATTCTACTATTAGGCCTTAAAGAAAAACAATCATAAAAAAAGTTTTCCCCTCTCTTCCTTTTTCATCGGAGCACTGATGAACCTTGATTTCTTGAGTGTCCTGAGCCGTCGTGGGATGAAAAGATCGACAGGCTGATCTCCTGCCGTGACTCCAATGAGGAGACAAATGTGACTTGGGTGCGTGATTGAGGGGACCTGCAGGAGTGGTGACAGCCAGGCATGGTAATTTAAAAGGCCAACTCCTGGCGCAGAAACATCAGTCGAGTCATTGATTGTCCCATTTGGACTAAACATCGGCACTTTGCCGAGCTCGCCTGCTTCTCTTCCTGAGTCACGGCGGTTGCCAGCGAACAATTTTGTGAGTCGCTCCGGCGGGCTGGAGGTCGTGATAGAGGCGGGAGCTCATATTCAGCTGTTAAAAACTGCACGCGGGTTATGATGAGATAATGAAAAACAGTGTGAGTCCCTAACAGGTTTGTTTTTATTGTTTGGAAGACTATACGATAACAGATGCTATAACTGTTTGCTTCGAGTTTTGAAAGGTTTCGATGCTGCACTTCAATGAGCTGAATGCATTTATGGGGTTGTTTATTTTATTTTTTTTATTGCTTCCCATTTATGTGGCCAAACATCTGAATTTACCGGCTGCTTGCGGCTTCATTAATCTAAAGAGGCATTCTGATGATGATGAGGCTGACTGTTGAAACAAATAAAATGCTTTATAATGCAGGATTATCTCTAGGTTTCCCACCACTGGTTGTATTTGAACTGCAGCATGCACAATGCGATTGTTGTATGGTCCTATTGAGCTGGTATCAAATGATTATCCTGTGTGTGTGTGTGTGTGTGTGTGTGTGTGTGTGTGTGTGTGTGTGTGTGTGTGTGTGTGTGTGTGTGTGTGTGTGTGTGTGTGCGGATGTGCAAATTATTTGGCTAATTTCCACTGGTATTTTCACACACAGCTGTCCGAGGATTTACGGACGCATGCCACCATTTGTCTCTTCAAAGAAATGCTGCTGATTAAAATCTGCGCCGCTTCCTGCACCCCCCCCCCTCCTTCCTGCTATTGTCCTCCGTCGTTTCATTCCACTCACTCCCCTCAGTGAACCTTTTCTCCAGTCGGCGAAAAGATTAACTGCAGTGTTTCAGATCAAACGATTGCTCCGTGTATGTGAGGAGCGATCGCTCTTTTTCTTTGAAATATTACAGAGGGGGAGGAAAAAAAAGGTTCCCAATTTGACATTGGACGAGGCGGTCTCGACTGCAGCTCTGTAATTTCTAGAAGTCACCTTAACTGTTCCTGATACTCTGCAGTACAAAATCTCAGCAACTCCATCGATTTCTCTCCCCCCCCCCCTGCCCCCCCCCCGCCGGCCCCTCCACTACCACCACCACCACTGCCGCCACCGGTGTTTGATTTATTCAAGTAGAAAGCTGTCAGAGTCGCGGCACCTTAAATAAGCTTAGACCAACATCCTTGTGCCTAAAACATATGCAAATAACCAGGATAAGCAGACGCTCTGACAAGAGGCGCTCCGCATTTGCCGAGTGACACTCTAATTAGAAAAGCCAGGCAGGGGGATTATAGGAGTAAACAGAGGCACAGATACAAATTGCGAGATGAAGGGCCGACATGTGACACCAGTGGCCAGTGGCCGACCGGCGGCCCTCCACTCGACGTGGACCTGCTCAACTCGGGGTGCTTTTTTTTTTTTTTTTTTTTTTTTTTTTTTTTGCACGTATTCCCAGGAACCTGTTCGACGACTTAGGCAAACAAACTGTCGCCCGACTTTACATCCCCGGTGAGAGGAGCTGCCGAGGCTTCCCGTTCTCCGACGGCGTTCGTGGCGTCACTTTTCAGGGGGCAAAGCTGAAGTAATCTGAGTCTGCTGTGAAGTCTCGAGAGGCGTTTACTGACTTAGGGGAGCGATCTGCGACGGTGCCGCTGACGGTAAACTTGCAAATGAGCGTTTAAACGGCAGGAATAAGATACAGTTTTTTTTTCTTTTTTCCATCTACCCACCATCATCATCATCATCATCCTCATCATCTTCCTCTTCATCGTCCTCAGTCCTGTTTCATTAAGATTCCTCTCCGTTCGATTCGACACTTCTAAGCCGCTGCTGCTTCCTCTAACAGCCGTGCAAAGGCTGAAAGGCTGTTTTGAAATGTTGCCCGTTTGGCTGGCTGGTTCCTTTTCTTTTATTTCATAAGTCATTTCAAAACATGTTTTACATGCAAAAGCACGACAATTGCGTACTGGGGAGCTGGCAGCGCGATGAAGTGGAGGCAGAGGGTTTGGACAAAGATAAAACAGTTATCATATGGCAGCGTGTTTTGGCGAGTGTGTCGGGTGAATTACAAGACGGCTTGAGGAATTTGCAGGCGTCCGTCAGAATGCCGAGAGGATCCCGAGTCCTGATTGGCTGCTTCGTGCTCGTACGGTCAGTGCTGCTTCGCCAGACAGTTGGGGATGGTATGTTGCGGATGATTATGTGATATAACACAGTTTAGTTTTTTTTCTTTTTTTATATAAAGGCAGTCAAAGATCCAATCCAGGGGAGCAGGATTATCCAATAATTTCCATTGAGGCATCTGCATACCTGGCATGGGCGTGATGTGTCACTGCGGAGAGAATACTTTCCCTTCCAGCCAGTTTGTGCAATTCCACCGCGCTGGGAACGCGTCTCTGAAGTGTCCCTAAAGCGCTCCGCTGCGCTCCAGATATGTGCTGAGTCTATTTTCAAGCGCCGTCGCTCCCCGTTTGCATCAGTTTATGTAGATGAGATCAACTCCAAACAGGAAATTAAAGGTACACAGCATCTGGTGCATTTTCGAAAGACGCAGCACAATGCACGCGGGCCTTCGATTGTAAATACGTGCTCGTGTACAGTTTTTCATCCAAATAGTTAACAGCAGGATTTAGAACTGATTAACTGGGTCAGGAGATGGATGTGATTGAATGGTAATCGCACTTGGTTGCGAGAGCAGATTTTTTTTTTTTTCCTGGCAGAGCGATATTGAAGCCAACAGCCGAGCAACTTCAACGGAATCTGTTTTTGCATTGGGATTCATCTGTACTCATTAAAAGCTGTTTGTGAGTTTACAGTTTAGCTCCAGTTGTGGCACATTTCTGCGACACACACACACACACACACACACACACACACACACACACACACACGCATGCACACACACACACACATCGTTGGTCACCCCAGAATGACTTTGCAGGCAGCTTTCAATGTGGACGCTTCCAGTGGAAATTGGGTTTGACTTGTTTCTAAATGTAACCTTTAAAGAAACTAAGCGAACCTAATGGGAAACTCTCATGCAAATGTTTTGACAGCAAATGTGGACGGACTTTTTAGCGGCTGTTGGACTGAACGATGCTGTAAGGAGAAAAAATAAAATAACATAATAAAAAAAACGCCCATTGGTCCTTCCAGAAGAAGGTGAGGAGGGAATGGGCTGCTGGTGATGGATGAGCCAATGTCCCCGTCGGTCGGGAGATGACATTCCCGGGGCAGCGGCTGGGCCTTACGTCGCCGCTCCCTCCTTCTGGATGATGAGACTCTTCTGGGGGAGGAGTCGGCAAGCTTCATTTACCCGAGCAGCGGGGAATAATATAGTGCCGGCGTTTGGACGTGTCGGGTCCCATATCTGGGACCGTTCTATTAGAAATAGACCCCAGTGTGGGACAATTAACCCCTGGCCTCGGCAGCAGATCTGCGCAGTAACAGCCGAGCGCCGGACGATAAATCAAACCCGGGGGGAGAGGCCGGCTCTCTCTCACCCCCCCCCCCCGCCCCCCCCCACCGCTCCACTGCTGCCGCCGCCCGATGGGCCTCCAGCTCGCTCCGGCTCGCTCCCCTCCACTTAGGCCACAGTGTTATCGCATCATCACTGGAGGTGCAGGGGTGAGGCGGCAGGTCGGCTACGGCTAACTGTGTGTTATCGTGCCTCGGCAAACGCACCATTGCAAGAACGCTCAGGAACGACGCTCACTACCTCGGTGCTTTTAACACGTCAGCATCAGTTTTGGAGCAAAGAGCAAAAACTGCAGACAAAAAAAAGCTGAAATGTTTCCTACATTGGACGACTAAATGAAAAGGTTTCATTTGTATTTATGATTGATGTCACAAAATCTAAATATCACCATTTCTGCTGGACATGCCCCTCTGTCCCTTATAAGCACTTCACATGACATTACAGTACATTCCAATGTCTTATCAATCGTATGGCTTGCCTCATGACTAGTTGGTGTGATGGACCCTCTTTGTGATGAAGACCACCAGCTGATTCTCTCCTTTAACACAATTGTTGCTGGAGTCTACACTTCTTTATATTGTCTCCATACAACATGGAAGCTGCCCAGGAAACTGCAACATCAGCGTAGAATAGATGTTCTGTAGATGTCGATCCGGAAGTAGATTTTTGTGGCACAGAATCAATTCTTTTGATTTCAATAACCTTTGACTGCATCCATGTTCCGTAAAGCCTCTCCTCTCATTCTTCAGTAACATATATTACCATGAAGTGAACTAATGTTGCCCGGTGCTCTGCGTTCTCTGCAGTGTCTGCGTCTCTGCATTATTGTATGTTGGAGAGAAGCAGTTAAATGCTTGTTTAGGAACAAAGTTCAGAAGCCAGTTGTTAAAGATGTCTTCTAAACCATTTGAGATCACAGGACCACGGCAGTGGTCACGTGCTAAATATTAGATGCCTCGTGCCCACTGGGTTCGTTCGTGTTTGGGAAAGTCCTTTCAACTTTTTAATCCCCCCGAGTTCCCCGGGAGCTCTCGGCGCAGCAGTCAGCCAGCTGGACGTCAAGTTGCTCAACAGAGGGACTGATGGACATCTGCAGTGCTGTTGGCTTGCTTTTAAAATATTCCCACACTGCCTTTTTTATCCCCAGACTTCACAACATGCCTTTACTTATCTCTGTTGTGTAATGTGTATAAAGTATTACTGTTGACATTAGTAGTGCATGAAAATACAACTTTTCCCGTCTGGTGGTAAGGAGTTCCTTGACATCTCCCTGTGCACGCTGTTGCCATCACACTGCAAAAAAACTCAAAACAAAATCCCAGTCCTTGGAGAGACATGTTCGCAGCTCCATATAGACATTGGTGCTGGCAGCTGCATTCACCAGGCTCAGTTGTGGAGAAACTAATTTAAATCAGCAGCGGGGAATGTTCGCTTCGCGTCGACGCTAACGGCAACTCGGCGTCAGTACGGCTAAGAGAAAAATGAGGCTGATCTGTGGGAGGGAGTCCAAAACTCCCAAGACCGCAGACTTCCATTTACCAGCTTCAAAAGTAATGAGAGCTCGCTCGCTCTCTCTCTGACTCTCTCTCTCTCTCTCTCTCTCTCTCTCTCTCTCTCTCCCTCTCTCTCTCTCTCTCACACACACTCTCTCTCTTTCTCCTCGTTGCTGAAACCACACCGAGCTAATGATGCGTTGAACGCTGTTAGTGAGGTCACCGTCTTGACATGGGAGAGTTTAACTTCAGACCCAGCCTGGTTTTATGGGGAATGAGAAAGAAAGATGTAGCCCGGTGCCAAGCAGTGGAACAACTGAGTGCTGTGGAGGTGAAGCATGATGAGCAAATCAAATCAAATTGAAATGACGCCAGTTTCCTGCTCACCGCTAAATTGGTGGAAAGTCTTTTGCTCCACAAGCCTCCCGACATGCAGACAGGAAATGTAAGATGTCTTCAAACTGCTGGTGTGGCGACTTCCAAAAACTCTGAAGACGACTGAATATCAACTTATTTTTTTGAAAACCCTGTCAGTTACACCATGTTTTTTTTATTAGAAATTCAGTGATATTTGGAATGTTTCCAGAAGATTGTTGGCTGAGTAGTGAAGGGGGGAATTTTTCATTTGGTTCAATCATTATTTTAAAAGGATAAAAATGCTGAAAAGCAAAATCTGGTTAAACGATTTATGTGAATTCCCCAAATACAGGGACGGTTCTTGTGATCAGCATGATCAATGTTTTTTGAAGATCAAAATATACTATAGGTGTTTTTTTTTCTCTTTGCAAATCTGTGGTCTCCAGGTTTTTTCACATGGACCACAGACAAACTGCTATTTCAGACTCAAACCTCAAACCTGTGCATGTAAATTTGATTGTAGAGAGCTGTCAGGCACAATGTGTTTGTATTCAATCCCAGTATAGCGCTAATGATCTCAATGTTTGCAGCTAGTTTGTAGCATTTCTTTTTACCTCAATTTTTTTTTCTAAAAAGCTGCTCAGGCATTTAACATAAACTCTTTAATCTTTATTCCATATATATGCAAGAATCACCTGCAATTACAGGTATTTCACAAAGGAAGGCACGATTAGTAGTTTTGTGTTAAATCTGGAACTCACACTTCTTGGTGCACCACCACATATGAGATGATTCAGTGTTCATTTAGCTTCCTTTCCGTCCACACAAGGAAACTCATAGTGACGGCAAACAACAGGGCCGTTCCGCCTCTATACGGTCGTCTGCATAGTGCAGCATCAGCTGGTTCTTTTTTTTTCTCGAACCGGTTCTCGATTTGTCAGCAGATGCTGGCAGACGGCTCTTGCGACCGCCTGCTCAAAACAGCATATGTTAAATAATTTAATCACACACGTGTTTCCTCGGAGGCAGTCCGGGTGCTGCGGGAGGTGGCCGCTCCTGATTAAGCTTGCAGAAGGAGTCTGTCATGTCCTGAACCCACGAGTCAGGTTTTGTTTTATTTGTTTGGTTTTGTCTGTTGTCTCGTCACTTCCTGCTTTATCTTGAAATCCTGTTCCCTCGTGCATCGGTTGACTTGCCCTTCCGCTGGGTGCTTTCCCCAGACCCCCAGAGTCCAAGATGGCTCCCATTCATTTCAATGAAGTTACTCACCCAGCTCAGACGCTTAAAAAGGTTTTGACTTCCGCATTAATGGGCCCAAAGAGCATGCGCAGTAGTGTCACTTCCCATCATGTCTCCGTAACTCACATGATCTGTTTGGCCAATCAGAACGATTATGGAGAATGTCACTGACGAACATGTCAGGAATCACAACGCTAATCACAATGATCTGAAACACAGACACGTTTTGACGTCACACTGGGAATAAACTCTTTTCTGGTCTTTATCATTTTTTTAACGAGCAAAGGACCATAACTGAAAAATCTACTATAGAAAGATTTTCTATGACTCGCGTTTCAGGTCACAGTATTTACACAGCCATTTTAAAGGCGTTTATTTTTGTATTGCGGTCTATGGGGAAAATGCCCTTTGGGCCCTTGGGATTTTTATGCTGCAGTACCTCCAGTGACCACTGGGAAAATCGGTGTGTCGCAAAATTGGCAGTCCGGTATCCAGTTCTTATAATACATCCATGGTTTTCCTGCCTTGTCTGATTAGTCTTCCTCGTCCTCATTGCGTCCACCTATTCCCTGTTACCATGTGTGTATATAAAGTCCACGTCTTCCCTGATCTTGTGCCAGTTTGTCTTGTTGTTTCAACAGAGAGCCTTGTCATTGTATCAGGACTTTTTTCTGCCTCAATTTTTTACTTTTTGCCTCAATTTTGACAGTCTTAGTTTTGTTGATGCTTTGTGCATTTCATGCTCCAATTCCTCCTTGGAGTGATTTTCAGTTTTGTACCTTTTTGACGGTGTTGTTCCACATGAGTCCACATGAGCCATTCTGTGTTGAACGTTTTGCGTTTTGTGTTGATGCTTTTTGTCACCAAAGACTACTAATTTCAAACGAGCCGTGCACTTGGGTTTGGTTCCAACTGCCAGTCGTGACAGAATCCGTGTGCAAGCTTGTTTTCAAATCATCAACGCTGGAAATGAGGCGGAAAGTCCGAGCTTGCTGCGACCGGTGTGGGCGCTTGATCGCTTCGCCTCGGACTGTGTTCAAACCGACCCCAAACAAAGCACTCGTTGCGGCTTGCTCGCGCCATAAATTAGCCGTGTAAAAAGAGGAGCTTCTGTCCGAGTGGGCTGGTTTTATGCAGAGCAGGTCCAGCTATGGCGGCGACCCGTTAATGAGCGCATCAGCGCGGTCGTAAAATAAGGGAAATAATGAATCCCGGCCACATTTTTGCTCGGCTCTCGGCTTTTCACATCGAGCCCATTTGTTTAAATGGCGGATTAGGGGGACGAACGGGCGGCCACGCAGCGGCGGGCCGCGGTGGGGGTCACCTTCCGGACCTGATTCCGGGTCGTTCCAATCATTAGCGTGTCACATCTCGTGTCGCCCGGCGCCAATCACGGCGTCCGCTCCTGCGACTGGGGCCGCTCCAACGGGCCGCCGCTCCATTGTTGCCCTCGCTGCGATGGAAACAACGTGAAATATGGCAACAGATGCGGAGAGCAGCGACCGGAAACACATTAGTGGGGACCCGGGGGCTTGCCAGAGCCGCCACCGCCGCCATTAAACCTAATTTGAAAAAATTAGTTTTCTGGCACGCGGCAGAGGCAGGTTGCGAGGTGTTTTTGCAATCAGCACAATCCCCGGCGTCGCCTCCCCCCAACCCTCCCCCACCCCCTCCCAAATGTTGATGTAATGCTTTGTGTGTCCGTGTGATTGGCTTTTAGTTTGCCAGTGTTTGTAGGGAGTAATTCTCTGCCGGTGCGACGGCAATTATTGGGGTTTGCTAGGCTTTGTGTTTGTTTGCGTCAAGTCCTGTGTGATTACATCTCCTTGTATTTATCCGCGCTTTGAAACAGTTTCATCTCAACCGCCCTGTTTTCGCCTGCGACGTCGGTTTAATGGCCTCGTCTTCCAGTGGAGGCTTTATTGTGTGGCCGGAGCAGCCATCGACAAGTCAGAGTGCTTTCCAACCTCCAGAAGCTGCTAAATGTTGTTATACATTGTGCGATTCTGGTCACGGCGTCAATAACAGTGTTTTTTTACTTCTCTTTCTCTTCTTCTTCTCAGCTGTGGGCTGCACGTTTGAAGAGGATTCGGACCCCAACCTGTGCGACTTCACGCAGGGGGAGGACGACGACTTTGACTGGCTGTTGTTTCGGACGCACAGTTCGCCGTACGCCAGCGCCGACCTGCTGCGGGGTGAGTCTGAATGAATCTTACCTTATAAAAAGAGGCCCTAGGTCTTCGGTTGCCACCAAACCAGGTTTTCCACCCATTCTTTTGTGTCTGACTCTTTAAAAAAAAAATAAATAAATAAAAAATTGCGGCAGCCTTCAGAGGAGCCGCCACGGTTCATGAATCAGCTTTTCACGCGAGCCCCCGTGTCCGTTTCACTCTGACTTTGATGAGGCACTCGCTCCGGTTTTGTCAGCTTGCCGCTAACCTCGAGGATAATTTTATGTTAACCAGCCCCGGGGGACCAATGGAAACGAGCATTTTCCTGCCGTCCGCCTCTTTACTGGGGCGCCTCGACGAGGAAGACGGCATGCATAGTTAAAAAGGCGCTCCTCCTCCTCCCGCTTTAACAAATACCTGGAGGGAGCCGGCGGAGGAAGGAGTGCTGGTTCAGCTGCTCGGCAGAAACAGCAGCGGCGGCGGTGGGGGGCTGCTTCTGTGGAGACTGAGAATACAATCAGGGAACGAGGTTCTCTTCCGTCTTGTATTATTCTAATGAGAACGCGACCAACTGTCACGAAAAACAAAATGCGAACACGCACCTGGGTGCCTGTCGCAGACAAGGGGGCGCGACGGGACTCGTACCTTCGGCGGCGGTTCAGAGAGGAAGATTTCAGATTTCACGCAGGAGGAAAACAACTAAAAGACGCCGAGGGGACGCGATGCGAGGGCGACAAGACGGGCTGCAATCAGATAGAGGAGAATATTCAAAAAGAAATAATTGTAGGCCTGCGGTAGCGCTGCTTCCTTTTGGAAACTATTAGCTGGAGTAGCCTTTGAAAATGGTCAAGAACATCCTGCAGGCACAAATGGTGTTATTTTTCAAAGCCGCCGCAGTGATTTTTATTTATAGGATTAAAAACTCCATCTCGGCCGCAGGCGTCAATCCAAATAGAATTCTAGGCTTGATAAAACCGCTTTTCTGTTTTTCCCCCTTCACTCTTTTTTTCAAACATGCTAAACTCTTAAACTGCACCCCGCTCACCTCCACATCATCAGCATTCGAGCGCGAATCCGCCAGCAGCCGATTCGCGGCGGGCGATGGGATAATTAATACTTCTCCCTTCGGGTTTAATTAAAACTTACTGGCGTGACATTTAAACTGTTCTGGGGCCGTCAGCGGAACCGACTGGTGCAGGTGGAATGAGGCAGGTACTGTAATCTGCGCGGGACGAGGCGTCGACTCCCAATCGATCGGCGAGGAGCAGGAGACAAACTCACTTTAATTTATTATCTGCTCGCCCGCCCTCCCAGAGCCGCACCGAAGGCGGCGTATTACTCACCGCCGACTCCGTTCCCTCCTTTCTTACTCGCACTGTGACATTTTTAACCCCGTCACTCGGATCTGGATAAACCTGCGTGGGGAATTTATTTGTCCAAGTTTCCTTCTGCCGCTCTCGACTTAATCCCCCCCCCTCCCCTCCCGTTCACCCCCCCTCGCCTGCGTGTTGACGTCTAGCCATATTGTAATGGCCAGTCCAGGTGGGGCGGGATAAACAGGACTCTGTGAGATAAGGGTATTTGCATTGGAGCCGTATTAACTCTGCGGCGCCGAGGAACCAGCGTCGAGGGAAGATTAGTAAACAGAGCCCAGATAGCGGCAGGAGCTGGCGGCTCCCAGTGGAAATTAAGAGTCCCGCGCCGCTCCCACCAAATACAAAAAAAGACATTTGGGAGGAAAAGCAGACAGGATGTGGTGAAACCTTAATGAGACTGACTGGCCTCACTTCTTTCTTTCTTTTCTGTAAATATTTTGGTTCAGAGCAGAGATGCCTCAATGCAGTCGCACCCACCACTCCTGTTTGCGCTTTAATAAAGATGATGATGATGATGATGATGGTAACCTTGTGAGGAAGAGTGCCCTTGCAATAGCCAAATGCCGGCACTTTCCCTGAGAGGCGAATTCATTAACCAGGAGAAGTTTGTCCTCTGCGAGCATCCGTCATCGTTCTGTGGGCGGGAGTGGCCTTAGAAAGAAGCGGCAATCTGTCTCTGCTGCAGCGGTCATTAGCAGCATGTCAGACATGCGGGATCTGCTGTGGAGGAATGTTCAAAGGGGCGTAATGAAGATTGAAAAGGAAAACTTTACCGAACGGCACTTTGCAGTGCTGCAGCTGTTTTAGCTGCCTGCACACCTGTTGCTGCTGCACTTTCTAACATGCGTCTCCACCCTAAATAATAAAAAAAAATGATGACCGTCTTCTTCATTGGATTTGCTCCACTCTTCAGAATGGGTATCAAAAAAAGGCTCATTTTGAAATTCAATCACTTGTGATGTCACAAAGGGCTCTGGTAGCTCACAGCAGGTCTTCAGGAGCGTCTTAGATTTAGCAGGACGCTAAATTGGAACATTTTCTACGGAAGGCTGTCAACAGAGAGCTTAATGTGCTCCTCTTTTTGAACGATGCTAGAAAAGAACGCAGCGGCGGCTGCAGGGAGGGGAACCCGGCGCCTCCGTCGAGCTGTCAGACTTTTCTCAGCTCCCTCGTCTGCTGCGGTACACACAACAAAACAAAAGAATTCCCTCTGTCCCTTTTAAAGACACGCACCACTGTGAGAAGCGGCGCCACCTTCGGCTGGCCTGAAGCCGCTGCCGACGTGCGTCAGAAGTCTCGCCTCGTTTTTTCCTTGAAGGCCCCACGAAGCCCCTCGTCTGACTGTCGTGCAAATCATGTGTCTTGCATGAGCCGAGTGAGTCCAGCTGAGTCATGCCCAAGTCCTCCGCCGGTACTGAAGTAGCGGGTTGATGAATGCCCCACTTCCACTCCCCCCTCCCTCCCTCCCTCCCTCTCTCCCATGTGTTTTCATTCTAATAAATCTGTGATTTGAGTGTCTCCTGCCATCTGACCAATAGACCTCGCCTCTGGCTGAATCACCCCCATCTGCCCGTTACAACGCTTTGCAACAAGCTGAACAAACAAATGATGTTGTCCACATTCATGAAATAAATAAATAAATAAATAAATAAATAAATGCATAAATGAATAAATAAAATAGCTCCGACGTCGCTGGGATGAGGGGCTCTGGGTTTGGGGTCAGTCGGTGGTCAGCGGGCATCCTTTAATGACGTTTAACGACCTTAACGAAGCTCATTCCAGCTCCGCCTCGGCGTCCTGCGAGCAGCCGGCCGTGGAGGACGGTGTCAAATCCACCAGCCGTTACGATCCGTCACCTCTCACCCTGTTTCCGGGCCTGTTCCCGGGGATACGTCTGCTGCGGCAGGTTGTTATCAGCCAGTCAGTCAGTCAGTCAGCCAGCCAGCCAGCCGGCCTCAGCACTTTAATAACCTGTTACAGCCTCCAGTCCTACACCTCTTGCTGCTGACAGGCTGCCTTCACCACGTACAAGGCGTTTACATATCAAGCGGCTGGGGAAGGGCCTCCGTGCAGTGTGCAGTGTGCAGTGTGCAGTTTGAAGTTGGCTGTGCATTTTGAGATGGATAATGTCACGGCTTCACTGCTGCTTTATTTGCCTGCACGGTGAGAGCAGCTGCTGGGTACATATAGGGACACGCCGTGTTCTCCTTGTTGCTGTTGGAGGACATCTGACAGGTTTGAATAGCTTGATGCTTTAGACGGGGGACATTGTGTGACCTTGTAAATGATGAATTCAGATTTTTTTTTTCTGATGAATTTGTTGTCTGTTCGCATTTTTATTTATCTGTGTATCCATACGATGAGTCATGAGACTATTAAAGGTCCCCCAACTTTTTCTTTTTGCTTCTTTTTCATTTCTCACAGCGGAGCTTTGCGCCAATAATTATCCAAACTACAGATCTGCAGAACACAAAAGACCAAAAGTCATTATTTTTTGAGTCTCTTCACAAACTTAATACGCAGTCCATTTCCCTGCAAGTCCTGAAGTTGCATTTTGAAAAACAAAACCAAAGAAAAAAAGCTATTAAAACAAGCACAGTCTGTGCTTGTTTTTGGGCCCTTTCATCCAATTTTAAGCTTAGCAACATATTGACTGTCAAACGGCACTGCAGAGAACTGTTAAAGCACCTGGCAGTGCCGTACCCCACCAGGAGGAGTCGCTATTCTTGAACCGGATGTTGCAGAGGCTCAGTTTGTGATAAATTCTTCAACAAGCCAGTCAAAGTATGACCTTGGATGAAGAAGCGGGTTCACGGTTGAGTAAATCTTCAAAAATGTTGTGATGACCAGCAGCCGCGTAGCAGCATCAAGGCTAAACCGCGCCGCCTCAGATAAAACTGAGAGAGCAGGTTCAGCCAGCCCTTCAGGGACGATGGTGTGGGAGGGAGGAGGGAGTTCTGTTTTCACCCTGCTGAAGGTTCCAGTTAGTGTCCAGCACTGTGGACAGACAGTTGTTCCAGCAGCTGATTTCAGTAACGAGCACACCTCCAGTGCCCGAGAGAAGAGCTCATTAGTGAATTAAGTAGCTGGACTACCTGGTGGGAATAAAAAAAAAAGAAAAAACCTTGCAGAAGACTGGAAGCCTTCCCAACAGGGATGATTTAGTGCTCAGTTCTGGCAACGTGGAGCTGATGTATTAATCAGAGAGTTCAGTGGAGGAACGATGGAATGACGGACACAAGCTGCGTTTCCATTACCTCTAGAATTGCCAAAAACCTAATATTACAATCAAAAACTGCTAATGGAAACGTCTAAACTTTGAAAAACTACACAAATATCACCAAAAGGTTTTGACGCTCTTATGAGGTGGTTTTTCAGACATATAGAGATATATTGCAGAAGTGTTATGGAAACACTTTTTTCACATTTACACCCCACCGGAGGTGACATCACGACCTGACCACGGGTCACGTGACCAGTTCACTTCAAATAGCTGCTTCAAAACGCAAAATGTTTTGTACCTCCATCCTCCTCAAAGTGGGTTCTTGCGGTCGAGATTTGATGAAAATTACGGCTTGCAAACCGCAATTGTACTTTGTCGAAATTTTAGAAATATCGCTTTTATTTTGCAAAACACTGTAATGGAAACGCAACTACAGAGCGGCTTCCAGATCGCAGACTGACTGTTGCATTTGTTCTCTGTTTATTGCCACACACACCTACATTTAGGCGATAAAGTTGTTTGTTTGTCCACATGATAAAACACAGCGTCTTCGGGACGGCGCTCAAGCCTTAGTTCATTAAATCCACTAACCTATATAGTCAGCCGCCAATCAGCATTTATTGATGTAATTACAGTTCTGAATGGCTGCAGTCATTTTATTTTCACAAAGGTGTGCCTCCAACCTTTGGACTGCAATCGAAAACAAAAAGCAAAAAAAGGAACAACGGCGTTATTAAACGGTTTGAATGGAGATTTAGTGAGGACATCTAGTGGCAAGAAAACATCCGCGCGCACACACACACACAGGCCTGAGTGTTGGAGTTAATTCAGGCTCCGCCCCCTCGTTTTGCCTGTGTCCTTCCCGTCCAATTAGTGTCACTTTGGAGGGACGATCTAATGGCTTTTATGCGTCAGGTTGCCGCTGCAGCAACATAATTGAGGCTCAGGGAGAAGCTGCGAGGTTCGCGGCCAAACCTCGACCCAGGTGCGATGACGCGCTCGGACACTTACAGCTCAGGGGGTTCGGCTGATGAAAAAAAGGCCAAGTGGGTAACGGCTGCAATTAAGCTGCAGCTTCTTTGGCCTCCTGAATGAAGAATTTAAAGGGTTTTTTTCCTCTCTCTCAAATTGCCTCAGAGAAGGATCGACTTCTTTATCCGACTTGCTTTACAACTTCAGCAGCAGTTTGAAAAGAGGGTGTAGACGACACAATTAAGGAAAAAGATAAGTTTTTACGCCTCGACAATATATTTAAACCAGACAGCCTTTGGGATTTCAGCATGCGCATGCTGTGTATATATATTTTATGTAAATATGTACATATGCATAATGAGGCAAGGCTTTTTCTGTGGAAGGTCCAGCATAATTTTAGCTTTAGCAGAAAATCAAAATGATCAACAGAGGTTGTTTTCTGGATAATTGACTGTGCCTGGCGGCTCCACTACAGTCCAGGATGGAAAGACTAAAGATCTGAAAGTGCATTTAACCTGGCTGTCCTTCCATATTCCCATCTCCGTCTTGTCCACAGTGAGCGTACACTCTGAGCAAAGCGTTTCCGTCGCAGGGATTCTATACTCGAAGTTTTCTCTCTGACCACACAGTCCATCTCTCGGTCTGTTCCTCAGGAAGCATTGACGCGTCTTTGTGCGTCAAATGCAACGGCTTTCATTCTGGAGACATTTTCTACTTCTGACCACTGGCTGGGAACACGTTCCTCCTCCCTTTGATGCTCTCTCCTGTCCGCTGTTGGTGACACAGCCGGCTTTGCCGAACCGGAACCTGCGTTGTGGCCCGTGTGTGTGTGTGTGTGTGTGTGTGTGTGTGTGTGTGTGTGTGTGTGTGTGTGTGTGTGTGTGTGTATGCACGTGTGTTTCTCCACTCGTCTGGATGTTTCTGAAAACCTCTCGGTGATCCGCCGCTCCTCTGCGTCTGCGCCACGATCCCCAACTCCCTGAATTCCAGATCACAGGCGCGTGTTGGAAAACAGAGCGGATGGATTCCAAACATATCTTAGATATTCTGTTTGTGTACATGCCTGCACTTGTTTTTTTCACAGCGGTTGATTTGGCAGAAAAGTAAAGCAAAAGTAAGCAGCGTTTTACTTCTCCGTCACTCATTCATGACCTATTCTGGGTTTCTCTGAGGGTAAAAAAAAGGGTTTGTGATCTTTCATGGGCACTTGGAGACGTCAGGAGGAATGTAAATTTCTCACTTTGATGGGAATGCTTGTTTTGGACATTTATATTGTATTGAATCAAAAAGAAAACAAGTTTTAATTTGAAATCTTCCTCTAAAGCGTTTTCGACCGAAGTGATCATCTCACGTTCGCCTGCTGTGCCGCCGTGCCTGATGTGTATTTCCAGTTTGGACGGGGACAACGCGGCCAGCGCTGCGTTTAAATGGGTGCCTGCACATGGTCTTCGGTGGGTGGCGTGCCGCTCGGCCCGAGCAGGACGCGTCCGAGGTCATTAAGCTCGGCCTCATTAGCAGTTCACTCACTTTGCCGAGGGATTTTTGCATTAGGTTTCGCCGCATGAGCAAACTTCTTAAAGAGCCGCCCTCTTGCAGGCAGCTCCTGTAATTAAAGACGATCCCGAGGTCACTTTTCAATAATGACCGCATTTTTGGAACTAAGTCGTCAACAGATTAAAATAGACAGATGCCAAGATTTTTATGCGTCCTCCGTCGGTTATGTAACAGGAGGAGAGAACACTCACACCATGGTGGGCGGGCCTTTAGCATTAATGCTGCTGACTGGGATTGCAAGCCAAGAATTCAGTTTTTGTTTTTTTTGTCAGGGCTTGTTGACTATTTCAGGGGATTTGAGAAAGTCTTTTGTACATACATGCATTATACATACATACATACCTGTACATACATACATACATACATACATACATACATACATATTTATAGCTTGAATAAATAATCATAATATTCCATGTGTTGTTCACAAACAAAACAAATTGTACTCAGTAGATTTTTTTTTTTTTAAATACAATTTTGGGGCTATAATAGTTCAGGCCATGAAGCCGCAGTATATTTGAATGAGGTTATCACACCCTCAGAATGAGTCAGATGGAATACCCCCATCTAACTGAGGAAGGCAAAGAGAAAAGGATGATGTTGGTCAATAAATGGAGTTTATTGACCAACATCAGTGAGTTCATTCACGGTGCAGCAAAGAGCTGCACCATGACGAGGCTCACACGGGCAGACGGGCGTCTCCTCAAGGTTCTGCAGGCTGTAGCGGTTGGATGTCACTGGAGGAGTCTCCCATCTCTGCACTCATCCCTTCGTGGGAGGCATCTATATAGTGTGATGCCCTGTAATTCAGTCAGTATTATTCCGCAGCGCTTCATTGTGAAGACTTAATGTTATTCTGAGGGGGAAATAGATGTTGTTGTATTATCCTGTAGCGGCTGGTTATAAAAGCACTTCCTGTGTCCCCCGGGAAACCTGAGTCACACGTCACATTTCCCATGGGTAGAAAATAAAAAAGCTAAAAAAGCACTGTGAAGTATTAATGAAACGGCTTCAGAACTCCCAAAGAATATCTAGGAGCAGGAAATTACACATTCAAAAAGTGACTGAGAGTTCCGAGTGCTGTCTAAAAACACACATAGTTATATTAAATTGGCTCTGTTGTAGAAAATGCATATTTTCAGCTCTTAAATATGTATTTTATTATTGTGAGCCGTTTGGTTTTTCGGGAGCTTCCTACGTCACAAGTCGATCAGATTATCACAGTTACGTCTCTGCACACTTTAAAAAAAAAAAAAAAGTGGACGAAGCTTCACTGCATGAGCGCTCACTAAAGGAAGTCGCTCACTAAAATGAATTTATTGAATATGGAAAGAAACACAGCAGGGCCCCTTTTAAACAGGGAACATTGTGTGAAAACTCACAATGATTCTCAACAATGAACGCGGCGCTGTTGTACGCTCCCAACGTCCGTCATTATTAGCGGAAGGAGCAGAACAAGGGTAAAGATAAACCTCCCTGAAAGTGGCAGGAGCAGAATTTGTGTGTGCCGCCATCGATCCCCTGCTGCAAGACTTAATGATTTCTGTGTTTTTTCCCGCCGCTGATGTGGCGGCTGGCAATCTGGGCACCGGAAGGGGTCCCGCGTGTGGCTTATTTCATCTCCATTTGTTGAAATAACATTGATTTGTGATGATGGAGCCTCGCGAGGTGGCATCTGGCTGGAGCCAAACGCCTTACAGGGTTTTGTTTGCCGTCGTCTTCCCCGTCTGTCTCCTCTGGGGAAGGATCCAGAAGTGCCGCAGCAACTGGCCCCGGCCCTGCATGAGGCCCTTGCCGCTAATTAATATGTAGGCACCGCTACTGGGTGGAGCCATTTGCATTAAATTGTGTTAACTGATATGATAATGAATGTGAAAGGCCTGATGCAAGCGGAATGACTAACTGGGGATGGATGGCTATTTGAATTATACACAATAAGTAATATATTATATCAGGTCCCCCGGGGTCCGTGGCTCCGTCTGCATTTACTTCCTGCCTGTCGTTTGCAGAGACGGGGCCCGGCTGCCTGCTGCATAAATCATCCGTATCGCATCCAACATCTTGGCCTTCGTCTTCATTCGGCTCCATTCTCCTCACTGCTGCTAATAAGTGATGAAATACCTTCACCTCTTTGCCGTGACGCCCTCTGGCTCGGCACTGCTGCCATTAGAACTGGGTGGTGATGTGACGATACAGTCTGTCCGAATGTCATCGAAACGTCCTGTCGCATTTCAATGAACATGAGTTTATTTATAGAGCAAAAACCAGCAGGACTCCAAGTGCTCGCCATCGCAGGAAAATCAACATGAAGCAACATCTTTCCCATTCGACTCTTAAAAGTGGAAATAAATCATTACCCACTGCGTTCTCAAGGCTCAACTTGTGGCACAAAAGGTTAATTACACTTGCCGTCTTTTAATTCATTTTTGTCTGTCTACTGTTACATTTCTAGAAACAATTCGTTTTCCCTTGAGTCCTGAGAAAATATGCTTCATCACTGTAGGAAATAAAATTGTTTTATTTGCATGGGAAATTTCATCCTTCACTTTTAATTATTGTATCTTCCTGCTTCCTGCTTGACATTGAGCGTTCAATTCTCCACTCAAATTTAAAATCTGCAAAGGTTAAAGAGATAGAAAGCCCTGATGATGAAGTTTCAAAAAGCAAAGGAACTAGCTGCACAGAAATGAAGTTTTGCATTTCGATTAAAAGAAAAATACAAAAAAAACAACTTATGCTGCACTTTATTATAAACGCTCAGATTGCCACTTTAGAAATGAGAGATTTCCCTCCATCAAATCCGCTCACCGTCTTCCCGCTTTGAAAAGAACTGAGCGCAAACTGCATGAAACAGCCGCCGTCTTCTGGCATCGCGATCAAAATATGTGCGGCGGACGCAGTTTGAAGCTTCGTAATTGCTCCGAATGGTGAGAAGAAAAGGGGCTCGAACTAGAGAGGGAACACACGCAGTGGAGACACCCACGCGTGGATGGATGGAGGCATTTTCACCGGCTATCTTCCGCTTCTCTCGAGTCTAGTGTCTTTTGTGTGTGTGTGTGTGTGTGTGTGTGTGTGTGTGTGTGTGTGTGTGTGTGTGTGTGTGTGTGTGTGTGTGTGTGTGTGTGTGTGTGTGTGTGTAATCGCAGCGAGGAGCCGGTCCCTCGGAGGAGCGCTCCCGGGGTGTCGCGGCTAATAACTGCTGTCTGACAGCATTTGCTCGGATATCAATATCAGACGAGAGGAACAATGGAGGACAATGGTGCGCGGCGGAACACGGTTCCGGACAAAAGAGACAACATGCATGAAATAGCTCATCGTTGTCGTCGTTGGCGTGCTAGCGTGGCGGCGCTGAGTCACGCTCGGCCTGCAGTAAGTGATACTATGAGGAGGCGAGGAGACTCTGGGAATAAGCTGCTGTTTGGCCTCTGTGGCACTTTTTTTTTTGCGAGCTCTGGAACAAAAGCAGGGAAATAAAAAAAATCCCAGAGCCCTGCATCAGTTTTATTGTGACAGGACAATTATGAAGCTCCTGCTCTCGCTGGCACCGAGGCCCCGCGTCCTTGTTACCTTGCTGAGAGCCGTGATCTCCGCAGGGGGGAATAAAAAAAACAAACAACATAACCATAACTTCAGCGGGAACCCATCTTCTTTTATGAGCTTTGCCTATAATGTTTTCCAAAAGGGGGAATTTCAGAATCCAACTTGTGGGAAACGTATCATCCGATAGGTAATAAGACGGGTTTTTTTTCCTCTGTGAAATTTGACTCCAGCAGAGAGGCAGCGGAGCCGCTCCCTCATCCTCTTGATGTGTTCCCTTTGAGGTGGCGAGGACGGCCTGCGACGCTCAGCTGGAAGCCGCTCTCGCACGGCTGCAGAGCGTCTCCACCAACAGCTGCGGCATTTGCACATCGCTTAACCTAATTTATTTGGTGCCTCTTCGGGAGCTGGAGGAGGAGCCGTCCCGGACCGGGTGGGATGTGCACCCGATTTTGCACGGCGTCTGCAAATGACACGTTTTCCTCCCAATCACGTGGCCTCTCGAGCGGAATCCGCCCCAATCACTTGCCACCGTGGTCCAGGTTGAAGTTCTGGGGTGGGTTTGTGATGATGCGAATGATGAATTGCCTCCTTGCATCACAGCCAAGCTGCAGCAGTGCTCGACTGGCTGAGACCTCGACTGGGATCCTCCAGACTGTCTGTGGCCTGACACCAGCCACCGCTGAGCCAGCCTGCGCTCATCGCTGCAGGCATTCATAGCTGCGAGTGACAAGGTGTCTTTTTTTTATATGCCTATATGTGAGAAATATTTCATGCTCCAGACTGGGGCCTGCGTGAGTTCAACTTCAGTTTCTCACTGAAGGATTTGTATTCAGAATGTCGCTGTTGAGCTGCATTCACACGCCACATGCTAGAAACCGCAATGAACGCCAGTGTCAGTGGCTGCGGTTCCTTGACCCATAGAATTGCGCAAAACCTAAATAAAAAAACTGGTCATGGAAACATGTAAACTTCAAACTTTAAAAAAAAAACTCAAATATGGCTGAAAGGTTTTTGACGCTCTCATGAGGTGCTTTTTCAGACATATAGAGGAATAAGGCAAGAGTGTCATGGAAACACTTTTTCTGCATTTACACGTCAGTGGATGTGACGTATGGGGTCACGTGACCAGTTCACTTCAAGTGAAAATGGCGCGTTATGTTTGGACGGAGGAGGAGAGTGAATATTTTTTACAAGTAAATCAAAGAGAAAAATATTCTTGACGGCAAGCAACATTGAAATGCAGATTTATTGCAAAATGGTTTGTACCTCCATCCTCCTCAAAGTGGGCTGTGCTTTTTACATCACGTGCACCGAAACAAATCGGGTCCCTGCGTCCTCGTTGTCCTCCAGTGCAGCTGAGCAAAAATGGGACCAACCGCCGGTTTGTTGCGAATGTGATGAAACAATGCTTGAAATTGCTGGTGTGAAGGTTCCCCTCGAGGTAGTAGTTAATGTTTTCCAAGCAGTTGAAAGCCAGACGCTCTTCCCAGCAAGGAGCTGCCCCGGAAAAAATGTTTTCTATGAGCTCTTCCCGAGACAGACGTGTGAAATAAATTGCACGGTTTTCACGTGATAAATTGTAGTGCTTCAACTGGGAAGTATGTGGCGAACGTTTAAGATGAGCTCTATAGCATCGACCTCCACGGTGCAGAGAGGAAGGACCGGGAAAAAAATGGAGAAGAGAGAGAGCCAAAGCCTGCGCTGTTTTTACGTCGAGCGATTAACCGGCCTGATAACCAAGATTCATTTGCCAAGCGCCCTGGCAATTAATTAGAAAGCCGGGCCAGACTAATCCTGTTTCCACAAGCTTTTGCCGCCTGAACCTGCAAACAGTGTCATTAGGAGAGCAGGGATACTTCAAAGACGAGGAGGCTCAAATCAGCCGCCGTTGCTACGGTGCAATTACTGTCCAGTGTCCAGTATTGGATAGCCTGCATGGAGGAGTGTCTGTGCTCTCATGCATTTTTGGTTTTAAACATAAGCTGAGGTGTGTACAATTAGTCCCAATGCATACGTGCGTTTCAAAGTGAATGTGACATTTGAAGCAGCCGGGTACATCTGCAAAATCCTCCCTCTGAAGTGGCGAGCGCTGAGGTTTTGCCGCACTCCCGACTCCCGGCTCAGCTGTAATGCTGCAGGCTCTCGGCCTCGCCCTCTCCTCCTTCTTCTCCTTACCTCCTCCTCCGCCTTGCTCCTTCTTCCCCCTCTTTCCTTCCCTGTAGCTCTGCTCGGTTTCATCTCGTGGAGACCTCGCGCCCCGAGAGTCTTGGCAGGTCGTAGCGCCACACGGAGAACGCCACAGTCGGCACTCTTTGTTCCTGGCAAGCTGGGCACTTGGAAATGGCACGCATACACACACACACACACACACACACACACACACACACACACACACACACACACACACACACACACACACACACACCAGCCAGCAGATGGTTGAGGAGCTTTGTTATCATTAGGAGGCTTTTAACTTGGGCCGGTGCTATTTTTTTTTAATTACACACTCTAGGGGAATCCATCGATCCTGCACAAATGTGAGAAATCACCATGTAAGTAATGATGGTGTGGTGTGGGGAGAAAAAACAACAACAGCACACACATAACACACTCAAAGGACTTGAAGTAAGGTCTGTGCTATTGTGTTCAAAGCTCCTCATACACCAAGGGGGAGTGAAGTCAAAACTTGAGCATATGGTGCGAAAGCCCTCGAGGAAAAGTGTGTGTCTGCCGTCGTCATGGCCCACAAATGTTAATTGGCCAATCTCCACCGTCCTCCAGCACCAAACAAGCTACATGAAGATTTTATATAATCGGTGATGTAAGCGGGCACAACCTCGACTCGGTCTCAGGTGAGTTGAAGGCCAGAAAAAGCTCCACGTTGCCTCAGAATGAACCTCCCAGATCTTTCCCACACCTCCGTCTCTCTAAATACGGAGAATCCCTGGGTGAGGTTCAGGCTCCGCCTCTCTCACAGCCTGGAATCAGACTGGGAATAAACAGATCAGCGCTGGTTAAACCAACCTCTCCACCCCCTTCTTTCTTTTCTTCCAGCATGTTCTCGACTTTCCCAGCCAACGAGCCTTAAATGTTGACTAGATGTTCAAAGTCGCTTGATTGTGGGGGTTTAATGGAGGTGAACGGTCACACACAGCAATTACTTAGTGGAGAAGCAGTCTAGCTGTCAGTCTTTGTGAGAAAGTGGCGCTCACTTCCACTGTGGGGCCGATGTTGCTGCTGCTGCTTGACATCAAAGTGGGGTATGTGTCCTGGAAGAGGGGCTGTAGGAAGTATCCCAGGAGTGTGCAGTGAGCAGCAGATTCACCCTGATCATCACAAAGTGAGACCCTTTCTTCTCCTTTGGGCTGATCGCCACCGCCAATCATCAGCATCCTCTTCTGGAACACCAACTACCAACTACCAACTGCCAACTCTTCATCCATAGATCTCCTCTTTGCTCTTCCTCCTGGTTGCCAGGTCCAACCTCAGCATCCTTCTACCCAGATATTCACTTTCCCCCTGCTGTACATGTCCAAACTCATCTCGACAGTGATCTCCACACCTTCCCTTTTGCTCTTGCTGAGACTGCAGAAACGGGCAGTCAGTCAGATTTCAGCGTTCGCCTACAGTTGTATCGTCATTGTGAAAAAAAACATCATCAAGGCGAAATGACAATTGTGCCTTGTGTGCTCTAGTCAGTGCTGCGCGTCTGCTGCAAGCTCTGCCATTTGTCAACACCTAGCGGCTGTGTTTTCAGAGTGGCGCGCGACAAACTGACAGCTGGGGCCGCAAGACTGAGGAAGGGCTGCCGCGATTACATAAATCACGGGCGATCGGGGATGCAACATGATGTAGTTTACATGCGCAGACCTAAAAGAAGAGTCGTATTAATGAGCAGGAGAAGAAATGACCCGCTGATGTGTTTGTCTCCCTCGACAAAGGGGAAGTGCGTTATTAACGATCAGTTTAAATGACCATCAAAAAAGTTTCTCAAAACAGCCATTGAGTAGAATAAATTCAGTAATATTTAGCTTCACCGTGTTTTAACAATTTAATACAAAACGTGTGTTTCAACTGTGAATTAATGCGGTTCAGTAATTGCAATTTCAACATCTTTCAAAGTAAAAGATTAGGCAAAGAATTTAATTTTTTCCCCCTTTAATCATCCAACCCCAACGATTCCTATCATTGGTTGAGCAAATTCTGGTCAGATAAGGGACGCAGGGAGAGATTCAAATAAATGGAGGTCGACGGACTAATTTTAGTCCATTGGAGAGTCCTTGAAGCAAAGAGGTTTTTGTGGCACCACTGATCCAGCGTAATGAGCCTCATAAAAGGGAGAATTACTGTGGAATAAAGGAAAAAAGGGATGTGATTCATGTTATGGAGACGTCCTGTGAGACAAGAAGAAGAACAAGTGCGGTGCTGCGGCCGCTGCTGTGCAGGTGTTGGCTGTGCATGAGCGGGAAAGAAATGCATAACCTTGGAGTGTGCGCGCTCAGCAAACGGCCAGAGGGGATAAAAAGTGGTTCAAAAAAACTAAAAAAAACAAGGAAAGCGCAGGTGGGGGAAACAAATATCTCCACCTGCGCACCTGTTCTAAACTTGTCAAGCAAAGGTCTCGGCGGCTTAGCGGAGTTACTCCCCGGGTTACTCTCTTGGCCGCGCTCGCCTCGAAGTCAGCTGGCGGCCTCCTCGGGTCTTTGTCCATCTGGCTCCGTTGTTGATTGCGGACCGCCTGGATGATGAGTGCGGCCTAGATGTAGAGGCAGAAATAGGGCCCCGAGCTCACGAGAGCTCCCTGAGGCTGCCGGGTCTTGGCAGGGTTGTTCAGAGCTGCACTCTCTTCGCGGGAGGAAAAAGGAAAGAAAAAACCTGTGAAAAGAGAGCGCAGCAGTCTGCGCAGTTGCTTAATGGCAGCACTGCTGCTCTTCACAGTTTGGCAGTTGACAGTCTCTGATCCTTTTTATGCAACAGATAAAATCCTGGCAGGCTACGAGCGCCAGAGACCGGAGTCGTCTGCAGAGATGGAGCTTTGTCGGAAAAAAAGGCTTTTCTCCAGTTTTTTTTTTTTTTTTTCTAAGCTGTGATTTATTGATTGGTTCAAAGCGAGCGTTCAAATCCGAGTTTCTCTCCAAAATACAGCAGGGTTACGGTTATGTTACGGACATGTTGCAGGAACCCAGTGCGAGGTGTTCCCTTTAGGCCGTGACGGCAAACAGCAGCCCCGCGGCTTTGACAATAAAACCGCCAGCAATATGTTGTGTACGTTTGTAAATTTCTGACCAATCCGCTGACTTTGGCGAAGCACATCTGCAGCTGTTCGGTGAGGAAACTTGTTAAATTGAAGACCAGCACGGACACAACACCGGTGCTGTATTGCGCTCAAGTTGTTTGATGCTAATTAATTAAAATACCCAAATTGTGGAATATCTGAAGGGGAAACGATTGCATGCAGTCAACAGAGGAGAATCAGGAGAGTCATAAGAAATGTTGAGCCAAAATTAGTTTCCCTTGAGTCTGTTTAAATCATTCCTCCTTCTGTTTAGTCTGCATAGTTTCATACCTGAGGCTGTGTGTTGCAGGCAGGGACTGACTCGGCTGAGCTGCGCCGCTGCCTCACTATATTTATTTATTTTTTTGTTGTGTTGGTGTTTTTCTCATTTCTAAAGCTCTTTTTTCTTCCTGTAGTTTATGTCAGGACAGGACTGCCATTCCACAGAGTCAGGCAACACAAAAGGGGCCCAGAAAAGGAAGGGGAGGGGGAATCGCCTCTGCTCTGATACTGCAGAGGTAGCAATCGATGGGATGCTAAACAAAAAACAGGGAAACAAAGACTGCCTCACTCATCCGCCGTGCTGCAGACAGACAGAAAGACAGACAGACTTTCGACGGTTGCAAACTGAGCCTCGTCCAGGCCGTGAGTGCAGATGACATTTTTCCTTCTTCCTCTCCTCAGCAACGGAGAAGAGCAGGATGCCATGTGAGAGCCAAGGCCGCCGAGCCTATTGTTTCGCACGGGGCGGCGTAATTACCCGTCACACTCTCCGCGTGTCTTCGCTTTAACGTCGCCGCCGAGACGGCGAGCAGGTGTTTGTTCTCCGACAACGGGCGTCTCTCATCGAGTGACAGCCGACGTCGCTCAGCAAGTGCCCGTGGCACTTTGATGCCTGCGTTTTACTCGCATCAAAACACCTTGAAAGTTCCAAAGCGGGAAGGCGGAAGTCCTGTTTGTGTGTGTGTGTGTGTGTGTGTGTGTGTGTGTGTGTGTGTGTGTGTGTGTGTGTGTGTGTGTGTGTAGGGGCTTTTCCCATCTTATTAGGACACCCAGGTCCTTCTCCTCCTGGGGTTTGTCAAAGCTCAACGTGTGTTAAAATGCTTGTTTACCCGTCGTAAAACATTCCGAGGAATCCCTGCAAATGATGGAATAAAATAAAAAAATGTGCACGTGCGTCTCGGCACAGGCCAAGGTCAGAGCTACTGTCGCTGACACGGTGACGAGTGGATCTCGCCGAGATTAGAGCCTCCGCCCACCGAGCGGGGGAAGGGCGGATTGACAGTTAATCACAGGCGCATTACACCTCAGAGATGGTGGCGGAAGTGCAGCCCGCTGCCTTCGGCTGCAGCCTGCCCGTCATTATGATGGCCCCGTCGGCTTCATCCAGCCGCCACCAGACTGCGGCCTCGTCTGGGGGGGGGGCCCAGCTCGCCACCTGCCTGTCCGTCAGCTGAATCCGCTGCCTCCGTCTTTATTTCTTCTTTTTGGACGCGTGCGACGGAAAAGTGTTTTGCGGCAGAGGGCCGCGCTGGGTGCAGTTGCGTCTCCCCCTCTGAGTATAAAATCAAAATTTTAATTTTCTCCATTGTCTTCAGTGCCAGTGCGGAAACTGAATGTAATAACTCAGCAAAACAAACTGGTGCAGGCAACAATAAATCCTGAAATTATGATTAAAATAAAATGAATTTGCTAAATAAATCAATATATTAGGCTCTGGCAGATCCCCCACAAACCCTGAGTGCAGGAGAAAGTGGATATACGGTAGATGAATGAAAATCAATCGATGCAATTTAATTCTGAACTACAGTATGTGCACCTATTGCACTAGATTCACTCAAATTTGCACTGGTAAATTGTTCACTTGTGTGTAATCTACTGTCTTTTTTATAGAAAATTACGGAAATGTGTTCCGCAGTGAAACAACACGTTCTGACTGGAAAAGCACTAAAACTCAGCTATAATTGTGTGCGTCAGACACTTTAGGGAGGATAATGGTAATAAAAAAAAAAAATCATGACTGGGATTAAAAAAAAAATACTTCCGTGCTTTAAGAAATGTGATGAAGTGAATAAAAATTATGTATTATATTATATACATATTATTATTATTATTTTTAAAAAGGCCCACATCTTCAGAGCGGGAGTGAACCCTGTCAAAGCGGAAGCTCCGAGACCACCAGGGAGAACGCCGGCTGAGTTTAATGGCACTAAATTGTTGTGGGCGGACAACTTTGCTGATGCTGTTGGTCAAAGCTCTTTTTAGTCGAGCTGAGTAATTACTGAAAATTATACACGAGGCTGTCGGCGGACGGCAATGTGACAGGACGAGTCCAGTTTAGGACGCACACGTGTGCGAGCAGGCGAGCCGTGTGCGTGTTTGCGTGGAGGCAGAACATGCAGAACAGGATGTAACTGCGAGGGCTTTTTTTTCTTTTTACTTGAATGCCTCATTGTGCTGATTTACGGCCGCTGACTCTAATATCCTGGGATACGTTTGGCCCCGAGCTACGCAATTAAATCAGCGGCGCCTAAACCCCTCGGACCGCTCGGACGCCGCCGCCGCTGACGCGTGTTGCTCATCTTCTTCATTTTTTTTTTCTCTCTTCGCCACGTTCCAGTGATTCTCAGGAAGCGCCGCGGTGGACAGAGGTGGCGGCCACTGGCAGCTGTCACCCAGGGTTCTCCTTTCTGGCGACGGGCTCATTAGCTCCGTGTCAGAGGCAAGACGAGCAGAATGCAGGCGGGGGATTGGAGGGGTGAAGCGTGGTGGGTGACGGCGCCCACGCTCCAGGAGTCCCTCTCAGTTTTACCACGGTGGAGGGGGTGGGGGGTGCGTTGCCACGCTGACGTGTTAATGGGATCAGCCGTTGATAACGAGGGAGCTAATGGAAATCTAATCAGAAAACTAGCCTGTCACTTGGATTGTCCCCCTTCTTATCCGCAATCTTGTCGGCTCAGCGGGCCGCTGTCTCTGGTGATTTGCGACGTCGGGACGGAGAAATAAAGAATATTTAGTCGTTCCCAGGGTGTATTTTTAGAAACAGGTTGCCTCTTCGTGCCGTAGTCACTGTTGAAAATTGTCCTTTCGGGTCTTGATTGAGCTCGTGCGAAATGAAATAATGGAGCCCCATTAATTCATTCTATTTTAACCTCCTTTCCCTCCCGGGGGAGCTGTTGAGAGGCAGGACTAAGAGTAGGTCAAAGCTCGGGCCCGGCATTATATTTTAAGTATCCAGCAGAGAAGGTCACACGGATCCGTCGGAGCAAAACTCATTCAAGGAGATCCGGGAAGCTCCGTTTTGCACACGCTGTAGTGTCGCTGTTGCTGTTGGGGCAAAAAAAAGTCTTTTGACAGCCAACTGGGTTGAAGCCTTGCAGGCCTGGACGCTGCCGCCAAACAAACAGGCTGGCTGTGCGGAGGAACGCATGGATCCCTGCTGGCGAGCCGTGTCGTCTGGAGCCTTGGGCCGGGACCTGAGCTGTGCTCAACATATGCTCGCTGGCTGATTTGCATTTCAAGTAGACGACACCGAAGCCAGTGAAGCCGAACAAACACCGGGAATCCGTTCTGACACGTTGGATGCTGCAAACGTCCATTTTCAGACCTACAATTTTCACCTTGGTCAAAAACAAACAAACAGCTCTGTTTACAGCCTGCTACAGGTCAGCGGGTCAGTTTCGGCCATGGAGGTGTTTGATGACCTTGGTGATCGAGCCCTCTGTGACAGCGCAATTAACTGATTTTCCAAAGAAAATAGAGGAAAATAAAGAAAGTAGACTCAGAAAAGTAAGTGTGTAAGTGAACTACGTAAGAAAGTTCACTGACTCATTTGTTTGTTTTTTTCACGGTGTGGGGTTGCTAAAGTGAATTTGGATGTTTTTTGCACAACTTCTCCGGAAAGAAGAAGGATGGACTTTTCTCATTTGTGAAGAGTTTTATTGACAGGCCATCACATTAGTAATGTTAGAGGCCCCTGTGTGGGACCTTTAGCACAAGAAAAGTTGAGCCAAAGCCAAAGCACAGCATCATTAAAAGGCAGCACGCTTTACCTAGCGTATGGACGGCAGCGCACTCGCTCTATTGATCATGATGGAGGCTGATATCAAAAGACCTCTGAACCCATATTGAAATGCAGCACTTACCGGTATCGTATTTGCTCTTATGGAGGCTCTCGGCTAATTGCGCCACTGGGAGAATGCGCGCGCTTCAGGGTCGCGCAGTACGCTCTCCGAGCACCATGACTGGCTGATAAAGTGCTGCAGAGTGCTAAAGGCCACTGTTTATGGATTTCCACTGCATCCTAGAGGTGAGTGGGATGACAAGGGTCCTGCTCTCCTTCTCAACTTATCACAGTGTTTGTTTCAGCGGCTCAGCTGCCCTGCAGCGTATTCCAGTCGGAGGCAGCAGCCGGCCAGTCTGGCTTCTTGCGGCACACACACACACACACAAATATAAACCACGAGGAGATGAAGGAATTGTGCAATTGAGAGGTAATGATGCAGCGGTGATTACACTGTCGAGGCAACTAGCGCAGCATCAAACTCACACTTCCCTTTGATTGTCCTGCATTAATTTATAATCAGCTACACGCTGCTTCCTGTTGGCCTGGAGGGCCCCACCGACTTGTTCATTTGGCAGAACAGCAGTGTGGGTTTGCACTTTGACCATTCGGCTAATGTGAACGCACGGCTCATTGGTAAGCAGACGGGGGCCTCTAGTTTGTCTGTCTTTGATGGAGGTTGTAGCCCCAGAACATGCTTGATTAAATCCCACAGCAACCTTTAGAGGCCTGAAGGTCGGCGGGGCGGATTCTTGCTGTCTGCATAAAAAAAGGGAACGTTTTGTTGTGTGTCAGGAAGTAATTGGCAAAACAATGCAGATGCCTGAAGTGATGAGTGTTTAACACGTTCAGGTGTGGCCACCCCAGGATCTTGTGAAGTGTGAACTTCTCGGACTGCTCTGAAAGTTGCTGTGCTGCTCGAGGCCGAACTGATCTTTTTATAATGAGCCGCTCATGGTCAAGACTTCCTGACTCACTCTCCTGCCTGTCAGATTGCAGGCTGAGGGAATGCGTGTGTGCCCACGCCTGCAGGCAAATGTTTTATTTTGTTTTTGTTCAGTGTGTCTTTCTTGTCTGCTTTGGTTTCAAACCAACTCTTAGTCCACGTGACAAGTTGCATGGTTGCCTTCACTGTCTTGTTAAAACCATGACTTAGTCATGAGGTTCAGATGTATTACAGTGATATGATGTTGCAAAATGGACCACTACCAGTTAATAAACAAAGAAGTATCTTATTAGATCATTTGGGAGTACACACTGAGTTTTAAGGTAGACAAATATTCCACAGTTGTTGCTTTTCCTCTGCAGTCACTGACTCAGGGGGCAAATAACCTTTTTGACACATCAGGACAAAGACATACAGAAAGGATATATTCCATATTTTTTTTTTTTTTCCTTTTCCATTTCTCTCTATTTCCACACGTCCACTCAGCCGCGTCCTCCCGGGCAGCTCTGCCAGTTGATCCTGAACTGCCTGGAGGACGACTGGAAAGGTCACAGCTGCAGACTCCTGAGAGGTCCCCCCCACACCCCCCCCCCTCCACTCCTCCATCTGAAGGCAGAGAGACAGCAACACTTGCTGACGTGGCCTTTATCCCCCTCAAGTGCTGCGAGGCGTCGGCCACCGCGTCAAATAGCAGCCGGCGTTTTTCATGTTTCCCTCCCTGAACGTCGAGCCCTCGGCCGTCTCGCTTTCACTCGCCTGCTTCTCTGAGAGCAGCGGATCGTCCTCAGAGGAGGGGGTTGGGAGGGGTCGGGGTGCTAGATGTGCTGGCCTGGCTCTTCTCCGCTGGACTCAGCAGAAACGGGAATGTGCACGTCCGGAGAAACCGAGGTGAAGTGTGACTTAAACTAGATGTACTGTTGCCTGAAGCCTCGGCTTTCATGTAGCGGTGGTTTTATTTAGCTGCGTGCTGCTGCAACAGCTCACATCAAGGCTGGTAAAGTGTGCCTGTTTGCCTCGCTCCCCAGGTAAAACAATTAGAGAAAGATCCTGTATTAAACATCTCTCTGCGCTGTTTGTTCTCTCTGCAGCCCTGCAGGAAATAGACATCTGGTACGACACAGACAAATGTTTTATTGAGAGACAAACAATAGTATTGGAAGATAAAGCTTGAGTTATGAGCTCAGAAAAAAAATACTGTAATGTGTCATTTCAACCATGAAGTGTAGCGGGAAATAAGAGGAAGGACGTACTGTTTTTACTGAACTTGCAGCTAGTTAATTTGAACACAATCACGATAATAGTATGATGAGATGAAGGTGATAAGATCTGTGCCCAGGAGAGGAGCTTTTATCAGACGTGCGTTTGCGGCTGCGCAATTACTTCAAGGGTGAGACCAGGGAGATTTCCAGAGCACCCTGTTGTGTGTCTCCTCCGTCGTGGCGCCTTGGATGTTGTTTGGACTTGGGTGGGTTTGAAGTGATAATGCAGGCGGGCTTGACTCGGTTGAAGGTTGAAGAAAAGCCCTCATGGCCTATAAACGCGATAAAGAGCTGCTGAGACACCAACCGCAGCTCTGAGATCATCAAGAGCAGAAACAGTGGGAGACACATTCACAGTGGAGACAAAAGGAAGCAGTTGGCAAAAAAAAAAAAATTAAGTGTGCCTGGTGGCAAAACTCACTCTCGTAAAGGAAAAAAAACTCTGGGCTGCCTTCTGCTCTGTTTTTAGATTTGGAATTGAGCTAGTACTACTATTTAGGCCATTAGCTACGCTTTCAGTGGTGCACTGGTCGAGCAAGATGAAAAAGTCCATCGACTGAATAGTGTTAAATTATTAACATTTAGAAACGCATGAGAAGAGATTTCAAAATTGATCTTCGGTCAATTTAAGAAAATAAAATAAATAAATCCAACCACTAGATGGTTCC